>NC_086444.1:23977540-24277540 GCF_028390025.1 Pseudophryne corroboree | reverse complement strand
AATAAAAAAGCAGGGGGCGAGCACACGATTATTGACAAATTGGTTCAATAATCATATAATTTATTATGCATCACACATATTGTTAGAAAAACTAGTAAACTTCTACAGCCCAAACACTAATTTGACATTTTAAAATAAATGTTTCAAGTGAAGGCATTAAATGCAGTTGGGGATTCCAACTATCGGGGTAATTCTGAGTTGATCACAGCAGGAACTTTGTTAGCAGTTGGGCAAAATCATGTGCACTGCAGGGGGGAGGGCAGATATAACATGTGCAGAGAAAGTTACATTTGGGTGGGTTATTTTGTTTCTGTGCAGGGTAAATACTGGCTGCTTTATTTTTACACTGCACTTTAGATTTCAGATTGAACACACCCCACCCAAATCTAACTCTCTCTGCACATGTTACATCTGCCCCACCTGCAGTGCACATGGTTTTGCCCAACTGCTAACAAAGTTCCTGCTGCAACCAACTAAGAATTACTCCTATATACTTAAATTTCTATTTTCATTAATAGGAAAATAGGAAAAATAGAATCAATTTAAAAATAAACCATATATTAGAAAAATGTGGAGAGAGAGTAGTCTGAATTGAGTTGGAAAGCAACTATTTACTTCCTCTCAGCCATTGAACTTAAACTTGCCAGCCATGAGCCAATTCCAAGCTTGAGAACTTTGCATCAATTGAAGCACACGTTCTTTAATGCTTGCAATGTCTTCTGCATTGAAGTCACAAGCTGTCCAATGTTGATGGGAACTCACTTGCTTCATTCAAGTAATGCTCTGTGAGAACAGTATGTGGCTCTAGCCTCAGACCTTCCCTAAGGCTGACGTTAAGAGCAACTAGAGTGCTCTGTGTGTAGCCTCAACACTGAGCTTCTCACCACATGCTGAGCTCTTAGTTTCAAGACTATTTTAAAGCTCAACTTCAAAGGCATAAGGAAACTTAGTGAGACAAAAAAATGAAAACTGAACTAAAAGGAGGCACACACTAATATTTTTATCTTCTCAACAATTGCAGAAACATCTTGTAAAACTCAAAGGCATCAATATCTAAATTGCACACTTAGTAATTAAAAAAATATAAAAACAATTTTCTGCTACAACACAGTTCATTTGCATATGCCCGCCCAGAAGTAGAATAATGTAATCACAGAAAACATAGGAAATATGGTCAGATTATTAAAATGCTGACAAAATGCATGATATTGGAAGATTGAGGTTGAGAATTTTTGTTTTGTGCTACCTATCCATTAATCAAATATGCATGTTTGCAATTAAAATTTCTCCAATTTATTGGCAAAACACCAAAGCTATCATAAAAATACATGCAATAAAAAAGCAGGGCGAGCACACGATTATTGACAAATTGGTTCAATAATCATATCTCCTATATAATAGCCCTATTCTGTGACTTTGTGATTCATTTGCTAACGCTGGGCGGAGTCACATAGGTGGGCGGAGTCACATAGCTGGCCGGACTGGCCTATGTAGTCTGCCCTAATATATAGGAGACAGGAGAAAGCCATAGGAGATCCATGTAATCTATATCTATGCAATACCTGACACTGTACTCTGGACGAGATTGTGCAGAGACAACTGCACCACATCAAGCGTCCGTCGCGGCTCCGCCCCCCCACGCCAGCCATTGGTGCCCATTACAAACCAGCCCGCCCCCCCTCGCCAGACATTGGTAAGAAACTACACTCCGCCCCCCCATCGAACTATGCCCTGGCAGCCCTTCCCCTCCGCAATCCCTGACACTGGACTCTGGCTGCGATTGGGCAGATCAAGCCTCCGTCGCGGCTCCCATTGATGCACACTCCCAAGCGAACCGCCCCCTCAACAGGCATTGGTGCACACTCCGCTCCGCCCCCATGCAGCCCGTCCAATCACCGTTGCTGTCACCCCAGCCAGCCAATCACCGTTGTGCAAAACGTCACCCGTAGCCTCCGCTCCGCGCGTCTCAAGATCCCTGCAGCCGCTTACCCGTGACGTGATGAGTGCCGGCTCCCTGTTGCTGCCGGGATCACTGATGCGCCGGTCCCTGCTGTGACTCCTCCACACTGCCGCCACCCCCGCTGTTACTCTTCATGCTGCAGTTGGCGGCTTCCCGCGTATGGGTCGGAGGTGTACTGCCTGTGACCCACTTTCCTCTGGGGCTGCCATTCCAACAACGCTGGTGTTCCTGCCATCGTCCTGCAGTTTGCAGTGACCCCCTGTGCTTCTGGCTAACTTTCTAGCTTTGAGAACCGCTGCTCCCCCACAGAAGTCAGCCCCCTACCCCCAAGGACCTACAGATTAAATAAGGGTAATTGTTTAATATTTATAGTTTCAACGAAGTGTGTGTTACTACAGGTAACAGATGTGGCATAGAAATAGTACATATAAAAATGTAACATGTACTGTAAGTACATAGAAAAGGAAATAAAAATCAAAGTAAAAATAAAATCTGTAAAAAATATTTTTGGTACCACAGTGTCAAAGAAATAATGTACAATGTAAAAGTACAGTATACAGGCAGTTTTGCAGTCGGGTCACTATTGGGAGACCGGTGTTTGGGATCCTGGAGGTCATCATACCGACCCTGGGATCCTGGTGAGGTGGGGGGAGCTGAGAGCGCAACGAAGCCCCTTGTGGGCTCAGTGGTTTGCTGCGTTCGCCACAGGTCCTATTCCCACTCTATGGGACACCCACGAGTGAGAACAGTCCCTGTTAGTTGGCGACTGTCGCTCAGGATAGAGATAGGGATTCCAGTGTCAGTATAGTGACCATCGGGATCCCGACCGCCGGTCACATTATTACAGACCCTTGCAGTCCATAAAGATTAGTTTTTAAATGGAGAGGGCAGCATAGGTAGTTAGCGGTGAGTGGTGACTGATGGTTCTGCTCCTAATATGTTAATGCTGAGAGTAATACTTATACGGGCACTTACATCTCCCCGGAGGGTGGTTAGCAGCAGCGTGTTTCAAACCCAGATACTCTGATCCCTGCAAGACGCTATCGCTACACTGCAGGAGTCGCGGCACACAGGCACCTGTGTAACAAAATCATTGCCTCTGGAAAGATATGCCACTTAAACCAAATCCACACAGATGGATAGAGATAAAAGGATCCACTGAACTATTGCATTATGAATTTGCGCTGCTAACCCCCACCGGGGAGATGTAAGTGCCCGTATTAGTATTACTCTGCATAATTAACATATTAGGAGCAGGACCATCAGTCAGCACTGACTACCTATGCTGCCTGTATACTGTACTTTTACATTGTACATTATTTCTTTGACACTGTGGTACCAAAAACTGTTTTTACTGTTATTTTATTTTTACTGATTTTTATTCCCTTTTCTATGTACTTAAAATTTTTCCAAATGACCCAATGTTGTACAGATTTTTCACATCCCACAATCCCACACTTCAGTAGGGAGCGCAGAACACAATACCCAACCGCATACAGAGCGCCTATAGTAACTGTGTGCACCTTGCTGGACACTATCCTATACCTCCACACAGACTCACTGCCTCCTGGATGTTTGTATGTCAGCTATCCACCCCTACCTGCCCCTAACGCACTCCTTGCCCCAGCTGCTATCTACCCTTAACCCCTCCCTGACCTAAACCCCCACCTTGCCCTAGAACTGCCCCAACTGCTATATGTCCCTACCACCAGCACTACCTGCCCCTAAACCTCCCCTTGCCCACACCCCCATTGTTTTCCCAGCTTCTATCTATACTTATTTCCTTCCTACCACCAGCACTGACTGCTCCTAACCCCCTCCTTACCTCAGTACTGCCCCACCTGATATCTAAACTTATCCCCCCTTCCTACCCCAACTGCCACTTGCCCTTACCCCCTCCCCTTCTATCCCCTCCCTGCCCAAACTGCTACCTGCCTTAACTACCATCTCAACACCAACTGCTGCCTGCCCTTAACCCCCTTTCCACCATATGTTACCTGCACGCAACACTGCCCAAGCTACCACCTGATCCCAGCACTTTCCCCAACTGCTGCCTCCCGCCACCTTTCCCCCTGCCTGTACGTGTTGGCTATGTCAGATAAAGGCAAAGTAATTCTAAGCATTATTTGTACTGGAGAATGAGTGTGACTTCTGATAGTGCATAGGTAAGGCATGTGTGGTGGTCGTCTGATGCTATATGGGAATCTCAAAAGCATAATACATGATGGGACCCAGAAACAGTGCAGCAGGACCCCAGTTTTTTAAAGTGAGGGGTCCCAGGGACCCACAATTTTTTTCGCAGATCGCAATCACTGCGGACCCTCTGCAATACATTGCTAACAACTCCCCCCGTCTAGCCCCCCGGCACACTCCACCCACCATCGGACAGCTGCCGCCAGGACGCCCTCTGATTGACAGCCTGTCCAGCTGCCACTGGAATGCCGGTGACAGCCCGTATGCGCCGTCAAGCCTCCCACTGAGCCACACCAGGTAAGGGGTCTCATACCCGCGCCAGCATGTTAGCGCCCCATCTCGACCCCGGCCCCCTCCATTGCTTACAACTCCATCCACAGACCGACCCATTCAGCTGACACTTTAGTTATTGCCTCCTGCTGAGTCCCCGCTCACACAGAGAGACGTTGCCAAACACTAAAATAAGTTGCCCGTGCCCTCCCTACCCTGCGCCCTTACGCCAACATCCCTATCCACAACCTATTGCTTACGGCTCCATCGAGGGGCCGCCCCCCCACCCCAAGCCATTACACACATAGCGCCACCCAGTGCTGTCACTGGCAGCCCGCCCAGCTGCCACTGTATTAATTGACTCCTGCTGGGTGCCCACTCACCCAAGAAGATGCTGCCGGAGACTGTATTACATAAATACTATACCTACCTCCGCCCCTACAACACCCGCAGCCCCTCAAGACCCCCTCCCCCATCCACCCCAACCCCGCCACAACCCATGTAACCCCACTCCCTCATCCACACCGGACACTACCGGACCACAACACTGGACGCAACACACCCGACCCTTCCGCACCTGCAACACCACCGGAACCACTCCCACATGTGCAAATGCCCTGCACCTGCTCATCCCCCACCACCTGCACCTGCAACGCTACCCAAAACCCAACACCACCACGTACCCTCCCCCTGTCCCCCAAACCACCCACACCAACTCCCAACCCCCTCTCACTTCCACACAGGACCACACATCTGTCCGCATTGCGACTGCGCCAAGTAAATTTGCAATGTAGTTAGGTATTTTACTCACGGCATTACAAGGTTTTTTCTTCGTTCTGGTGATCGGACTGTGATTGACAGGAAGTGGGTGTTTCTGGCTGGAAAGTGCCCGTTTTATGGGTGTGTGCAAAAAAAGGCTACCGTTTCTGGAAAAAACACGGGACTGGCTGAAGAAACGGAGGAGTGTCTGGGCGAACGCTGGGTGTGTTTGTGACGTCAAACCAGGAACGACAAGCACTGAACTGATCGCAGATGCCGAGTAAGTGTGGAGCTACTCAGAAACCGGTAAGAAGTGTCTATTCGCAATTTGGCTAATCTTTCGTTCCCAATTTTACTATACTAAGATTCACTAACAGTAGGCGGCGGCTTAGCGTGTGCAAACCTGCTAAAAGCACCTTGCGTGCGAACAACTCGGAATGAGGGCCCCTGTGCACTCTCCCTCACGCTCCTGTTCTCGGTGCTACTTCCTGCGTCCCACCCACATATGTGACAACTGCAGCCGCAACGTTTGGTAGTACTGTTGTGCTCTCCCCACCTCCCCTCTTCCTCGCGTGGCAGCCAGCCAAAAGAGGCAGCCAAGAAATTCCTGTTTGTCCCTAGATCACAGATAAATCCATATTATATAGGGACCAGTGCCTAGCAGGTACTTTGTTAGCAAACGGCCAAAACTTTCTGCACTGCAGGTGGGGCAGATGTAACATGTGCAGGGCCAGATACATTTCGGGACAGATACATTTCGGTGGGGTATATTCAACATTAAATCTACACTGCAGTGTCAATAGACAGCAAACACTATCTAGCCTGCATACAAAAAATATTATCCAACCAAATCAAACTCCTTCTGCACATGTTACATCTACCCGCCCCCCCCCCCCCCCCCCACACACACACACACACACACACACCACCCCCGCGGTGCACATGGTTTAGTCCATCTACTAACAAAGTTGCTGCTACGGTCAACTCTAAATTACCCCCTAAGTTTCCTCCCCACTGCAAATCCACATTCTTTGCCTACCACCCTGCTGTTCTCTACATTCCCTCTTTAGGCCCTTACTATCTCTACATTCACTACCAACCACAAGCATTTTTTCTTTTTCCCCTGTAACGCACGCCATCTCTCTATCCCAGGGGTTCTCAAACTCCGTCCTCAGGGGCGCACACAGTGCATGTTTTGCAGGTAACCCAGCAAGTGCACAGGTGTATTAATTACTCACACACACATTCTAAAAAGTACACAGGTGGACCAAATTATTTCACTTCTGATTCTGTCAGGAGACCTGCAAAACATGCACTGTGTGCGCCCCTGAGTACCGAGTTTAAGAACCCCTGCTCTATCCCCTCCATATCTCTCTGGGTATTTCTATAGCATCCCTACCACCCTATGTTTCACTATTTCCATTCTACAAACCTGGGTATCTCGATCCTTTCTCAACCACCCTGACCCTGTCTACCGCCTTCGATCTTCCAAAGTCTGACGTCCATTATGGCCTCAAACAGGCTAAAGTCATCGCAGCGGATAACTAAGTCCTCGCCTAATGAAAAACTGCAGCAGATCGTTTAGGACAGCTTGGATGTACATGCCATTGCACACTTCCAAACCACAAATACAATCCCCTGTAGTCGACAACTAACCAAACACAAGACTGCCAACACCAGCTAGCGATCAATCAACTGTGACCCCCACAGTTAATCAACATAACTTACCTCCATTTGTCTACGTTCGCTACAAATTAAAAAAAAAAAAAAAAATTAGCCCAAATAACATTGCCCTTTCAAAATAAACAGATCACAATGGATTTAGACGAAGACCCCGCCATCAGAAAATGCCGGAAAAACAAAGAACGGCAGGCAAGATGGTTAGCTAAGCAAAGCCAAGGGTCGCTAGACAGAATGCGAACTGCAAATGCAGAATCTCTGCTACATAGACGCGAACAAGAAACAGTGGAGCAAGCTAAAGTGCGTCGCTCTGCAAATACTAAATCTCAGCAAGGCCGACTACAACGCCAAACACTGGAGAATTCAACACTACAAAGAGCTGCCCATGCACAGTGTCAACAACGTCAACGTCGTAACGAATCATCTTCTGAAGCTCAAGCACGTCGCACTAAACAAGTACTAACTCACCAACATAGACTCCAACAAGAAACTTTTCAACAATCCAAAGCGCGTCGAGCTGCACATGCCAAGTCTCAACAACGCAGACTCAATCGAGAAACATCACAGCAAACTACAGCCAGACGTTTGGCAGATGCAGAACACCATCGCATAGTTCAAAAGCAAAAAACTCACATGCTCACGGATGTGGTCATCCATTTACAGGAACAGCAAGTCAAGCCACACAGTTGTGGTCCTTTTAACATCATGTGCCAGTTCTGTGGGTCCAGAAATTTTATTGATGAACGTCCTACCGATGGTAAATTTACCAGCTGCTGCCGCAAGGGCAAAGTTAAGTTACCAAAGCCACATGACATCAATGGACAACAGTTGAACTATCCAGAATTTCTACGCAAGTTGCTCTCGGACACCACTCACCCCAACCGCATTCATTTCCGTGACAACATAAGATCTTACAACAGTGCTCTTTCATTTGCTTCAATGGGAGCTAACATTGTCACAATGCCAGGAAGAGGTCCATACGTTTTCAAAGTTCACGGACAAACATATCATCGCACTTCACACCTACAGCCTATAAATAATGAACCACCACAGTTTGCTCAGCTATACGTTCTTGACAGCACACAAGCGGCCACCATTCGGGAAGATAATGCGGCCAACTCTGAGTGTCGGCGAGAAATAATGGACCAAATCGACCGATTCTTTCGTCAACACAATCGACTTGCACATAGCTATCAGCTTATTTGCAAAGTTGAAAGACGAGAAGTTCACCTGGCAGCTCAAAAAGGAGAACAAGTTCCGCAAATTAGCATGGCGCTAAGACGTGATCGACAATCAGATCAACGACGATAGAACAAACCAACCTCCAATGAAATCGCAATGGTCTTCGTGAATGAAGATGGTGAGCCACCGTTCCAACGAGACATCAGAATCTACCCCAAAAATCCACATGATCCAAAACAGACATTTATCAATATCCACATTCTAAGCCCAAACATGGATCCAATGACATATGCACTTCTTTTCCCATATGGCGAACCTGGCTGGCAAAGCAATTGGCAATGTGATTCTTACAATGGAGCCAAGCTAAATCGCGTTCGCAACTATGTGACCATGTTGCAGTACAAGGCCGCCTTAACAGCCATTCGAGATGATTTCAGTCCCATCATGGCCGCAGGCAAGTTGACTCAACAGTGGTTAGTAGATTCATATCTTCAAGTCAAGGCTAATAGATTAAACTACATTCGACAAAATCAGCAACGCCTACGAGCAGAACAGTATCAGGGACTTGCTGACCACGTCGCAAACATGGCAGTTAATTTGAACATGCCAGCTGGTGTGTCCGTTATTCTACCTTCAAGCTTCGAAGGATCACCAAGACAGATGCGCGAACGTTGCTGTGATGCAATGTCAATATTTGCAAAGTGGGGAGCGCCAGATGTTTTCATTACATTCACCGCTAATCCAACTTGGCCTGAAATCATTGAGAACTTAAGGCCTGGCGAACAAAATTCTGATCGACCAGATTTAGTTGCACGCGTTTTCAAACTAAAGCTTAATTCTCTGATGGATGATCTCACCAAACATGGCTTATTTGGTCAGGCCAAAGCTTTTGTCTATACTATAGAGTTCCAGAAAAGAGGACTACCACATGCTCACATACTGGTCTCACTGCGAACAGAAGACAAGTTTACCACTGTTGAACAAATCAATAAATTTGTGTCAGCCGAAATTCCAACAGAAGATAACCCTCGGTTGCGCAACATCATCACACGATGTATGATGCATGGTCCATGCGGCGCTAACAATCCACACGCACCCTGCATGCAAGACGGAAAATGTACGAAGCAATTTCCTAAACCATTTAATGAAGAAACCATTCTAAACATTAATGCATATCCTGTGTACCGTCGTCGCCCTCAAGAACAAGTACACGTTAGAGGCGTACTTATGTCCAACCAAAATGTCGTCCCATACAATCCATACTTGGCACTCAAGTACAACGCTCACATAAACATGGAAGTCTGCACATCACTTGCAGCAATTAAGTACATCTACAAGTACATTTTCAAAGGCTTTGATTGCGCAAACGTTGCCATCACAACAAACGGACAGCCAGAGCTACGCTACAACGAAATCTCACAATTCATTGACTGCCGGTATGTCAGCCCACCAGAGGCAATTTGGCGTTTAAGAGAATCGCTAATGCACGATCGTTCACACGCCGTAATAAGACTTCCTGTACATCTACCTAACCAGCAGACCATCATCTTTGAACAAGGAAATGAAAACGAAGCACTCCTTGCAGCACAAACTGGTCGCACTAAACTAGAATCATGGTTTGACCTCAACTCTAATAATCCACAAGCACAACAATGGCTGTACTCTGAAATACCACAACACTACGTTTATACGCATGGCAATTGGCAGGAACGACAGCGAGGGGGTGAAAACATTGTGGCACGCCTGTATACCGTCAGTCTCAAAAATGAAGAACGCTTCTACCTACGGATTTTGCTTCTACATGTTCACGGTGCCATCAGTTTCCACTCATTGAGAACTGTAAATGGTGTCCTGTATGACACCTTTAAAGCAGCAGCTTTCGCTCATGGACTTCTCGAATCAGACGATGAATGGGATCACTGTCTAACAGATGCAGCCACGTACCTCATGGGCAAACAGTTACGCGAAATGTTTGCATACATCTGTTGCTTTTGTCAGCCAGCGATACCACTTACATTATGGGAAAATCACGTAACCAATTTAACTCTCGACTTTATGCAACACAATCCAGAACACATTGCACAAAATAATTCCCTCCATGAAGTTAACACAATTCTAAAACAACATGGTTTATCCTGTGCAGTGCTTGGCTTACCAATTCCAACAGGAAATGCCCCAAAAGAAGAGCAATATAATCACGTTGAAGAGGCACAGCAGGCTAATAAACGCATTTCAATGCTTAATGAACGCCAGTTATATGCTTTCAACAGGATTGTCATGCCAGTGTATAATAAAAATGTGCACAGCCAATGCTTTTATCTTGACGGACCCGGTGGATCCGGAAAAACATTCCTCTACACCACACTCATTGCGTACATCCGAGGACAATCAAAAATTGTACTACCATTTGCAACAACCGGAATTGCTGCCACATTGCTAAAAGGAGGACGCACTGTTCACAGCGGATTTAAGCTTCCTGTGCCACTACTTGATACATCTGTTTCTTCCATGAGACTCACGTCACCAGAGGCAGAAGTATTACGGCAAGCTGCCCTCATCATTATTGATGAGATTACAATGCTTCCAAAACATGGACTTCGATGCATCGACAAGCTACTTCGTGAGGTCATGAACATAGACACACCATTTGGAAATAAGACTGTTGTAGTAGGAGGTGATTTTAGACAAACACTTCCAGTTGTCACAAGAGGAACACAAACTGATATTCTCGAATGCTGCATCAAAGCAAGTCCACTGTGGAAAAATTTCACTCATCTCACTCTTACTACAAACATGCGCAGTAAAGGACAAGACCAACACAACGAATGGCTTTTACAAGTTGGAATGGGCAACGTGCCAACAATTTCAGACATCTCCAAAAATAACATCATTCAAATTCCCCAATATATGGTCACCATGGACGATCTTATTACAACTATTTTTAACAATGTCCAACACATGTCAGTGGATGACCTTTCAACACGAGTCATTGTTGCACCCACAAACGCACACACACTCGATATGAACCGCAAAATTATAGCACTAATGGCTGGAAATCCAACTATTTATTACAGCGCAGACTCTGTTGTCAGCGAAGATCCCAACGACACTTTAAACTTCCCCCTTGAATTTCTTCACGACCAAACACCATCAGGAATGCCTCCACATTTCCTGCTCTTAAAAAAAGGCGTCATTATCATGCTTCTCCACAACCTTAACCCAAAAAAGGGCTTGTGTAACGGGACACGATTAATTGTAGAAAACCTGGAACGTCACTTCATAAAGAGCAGAATTATATCAGAGTGCAACCAAGGCGACATTGTGTTTATTCCCCGAATTGATTTTGCTCCAAATGATACCACATTGCCATTTATACTGCGACGTAGACAGTTTCCAGTTATTCCAGCGTACGCAATAACAATCAACAAATCCCAGGGACAAACTTTCGATCACGTTGGAATTCATCTGCCAACATCAGTGTTCTCACATGGCCAACTTTACGTTGCTTTATCTAGATCACGGAAAAAAGATCAAGTCAAAGTGTGTATTACACCAAACGAACACCAAGGGCAGCTGCTTTGTGACGAACGACACTTCACTAGAAATGTTGTTTTCAAAGAAGTTTTTGATATGTAAAAATGTATTTTCTTTGTTTGAGCCAAAATAAAGTGTAACCAAACATACATTTTCTTCCAAAATTCTGTTCGCATAACATATTAACACACTATTTCATTCATCCTCCCCTGCATCCACTCTTTACGCTGTCACAAAGGCCTACGCCCTCTTAACCATCGCACACCCTTTCCACCTAAAATATGTAACCACTAACAACATTAGGCTTAAAGGTAATACTCCATACCGTACAAATATTTGCCAGTTAAAGGACATACAAAGGTTGCAGGGGCATAGCCCCTTCCGACGGTGTGAATAGCGCCCGTAGGGCGCGATGAATCACCTAGTAGTTTATTATGCATCACACATATTGTTAGAAAAACTAGTAAACTTCTACAGCCCAAACACTAATTTGACATTTTAAAATAAATGTTTCAAGTGAAGGCATTAAATGCAGTTGAGGATTCCAACTATCGGGGTAATTCTGAGTTGATCACAGCAGGAACTTTGTTAGCAGTTGGGCAAAATCATGTGCACTGCAGGGGGAGGGCAGATATAACATGTGCAGAGAAAGTAACATTTGGGTGGGTTATATTGTTTCTGTGCAGGGTAAATACTGGCTGCTTTATTTTTACACTGCACTTTAGATTTCAGATTGAACACACCCCACCCAAATCTAACTCTCTCTGCACATGTTACATCTGCCCCACCTGCAGTGCACATGGTTTTGCCCAACTGCTAACAGAGTTCCTGCTGCGATCAACTAAGAAATACTCCTTTATACTTAAATTTCTATTTTCATTAATAGGAAAATAGGAAAAATAGAATCAATTTAAAAATAAACCATATATTAGAAAAATGTGGAGAGAGAGTAGTCTGAATTGAGTTGGAAAGCAACTATTTACTTCCTCTCAGCCATTGAACTTAAACTTGCCAGCCATGAGCCAATTCCAAGCTTGAGAACTTTGCATCAATTGAAGCACACGTTCTTTAGTGCTTGCAATGTCTTCTGCATTGAAGTCACAAGCTGTCCAATGTTGATGGGAACTCATTTGCTTCATTCAAGTAATGCTCTGTGAGAACAGTATGTGGCTCTAGCCTCAGACCTTCCCTAAGGCTGACTTTAAGAGCAACTAGAATGCTCTGTGTGTAGCCTCAACACTGAGCTTCTCACCACATGCTGAGCTCTTAGTTTCAAGACTATTTTAAAGCTCAACTTCAAAGGCATAAGGAAACTTAGTGAGACAAAAAAATGAAAACTGAACTAAAAGGAGGCACACACTAATATTTTTATCTTCTCGACAATTGCAGAAACATCTTGTAAAACTCAAAGGCATCAATATCTAAATTGCACACTTAGTAATTAAAAAAATATAAAAACAATTTTCTGCTACAACACAGTTCATTTGCATATGCCCGCCCAGAAGTAGAATAATGTAATCACAGAAAACATAGGAAATATGGTCAGATTATTAAAATGCTGACAAAATGCATGATATTGGAAGATTGAGGTTGAGAATTTTTGTTTTGTGCTACCTATCCATTAATCAAATATGCATGTTTGCAATTAAAATTTCTCCAATTTATTGGCAAACCACCAAAGCTATCATACAAATACATGCAATAAAAAAGCAGGGGGCGAGCACACGATTATTGACAAATTGGTTCAATAATCATATAGTTTATTATGCATCACACATATTGTTAGAAAAACTAGTAAACTTCTACAGCCCAAACACTAATTTGACATTTTAAAATAAATGTTTCAAGTGAAGGCATTAAATGCAGTTGAGGATTCCAACTATCGGGGTAATTCTGAGTTGATCACAGCAGGAACTTTGTTAGCAGTTGGGCAAAATCATGTGCACTGCAGGGGGGAGGGCAGATATAACATGTGCAGAGAACGTTACATTTGGGTGGGTTATATTGTTTCTGTGCAGGGTAAATACTGGCTGCTTTATTTTTACACTGCACTTTAGATTTCAGATTGAACACACCCCACCCAAATATAACTCTCTCTGCACATGTTACATCTGCCCCACCTGCAGTGCACATGGTTTTGCCCAACTGCTAACAGAGTTCCTGCTGTGATCAACTAAGAATTACTCCTATATACTTAAATTTCTATTTTCATTAATAGGAAAATAGGAAAAATAGAATCAATTTAAAAATAAACCATATATTAGAAAAATGTGGAGAGAGAGTAGTCTGAATTGAGTTGGAAAGCAACTATTTACTTCCTCTCAGCCATTGAACTTAAACTTGCCAGCCATGAGCCAATTCCAAGCTTGAGAACTTTGCATCAATTGAAGCACACGTTCTTTAGTGCTTGCAATGTCTTCTGCTTTGAAGTCACAAGCTGTCCAATGTTGATGGGAACTCACTTGCTTCATTCAAGTAATGCTCTGTGAGAACAGTATGTGGTTCTAACTAGAGATGAGCGGGTTCGGTTTCTCTGAATCCGAACCCGCCCGAACTTCATGTTTTTTTACACGGGTCCGAGCGACTCGGATCTTCCCGCCTTGCTCGGTTAACCCGAGCGCGCCCGAACGTCATCATCACGCTGTCGGATTCTCGCGAGGCTCGGATTCTATCGCGAGACTCGGATTCTATATAAGGAGCCGCGCGTCGCGGCCATTTTCACACGTGCATTGAGATTGATAGGGAGAGGACGTGGCTGGCGTCCTCTCCGTTTAGAAATTAAAATAGATAGGAGAGTGAGAGCGAGACACTTCATTTACTTACTGGAGCTTAGGAGGAGTTATACTAGTGACTGATGACCAGTGACCTGACCACCAGTGCAGTTTTATAATTTATTATTATTTAATAATCCATTCTGTTCTTGTTCTCTGCCTGAAAAAAATGATACACAGTGACTCAGTCACACTCACATACCATATCTGTGCTCAGCCCAGTGTGCTGCATCATCTATGTATAATATCTGACTGTGCTCACACAGCTTAATTGTGGGGGAGACTGGGGAGCAGTTATAGGTTATAGCAGGAGCCAGGAGAACATATTAAACAGTGCACACTTTTGCTGCCAGAGTGCCACTGCCAGTGTGACTGACCACTGACCACTGTGACCAGTGACCTGACCACACTGACCACCAGTATAGTATATTGTGATTGAATGTCTGCCTGAAAAAGTACACTCGTCGTGTGACTTGTGTGGTGTTTTTTTATTCTATAAAAATTAAAAAACTCATTCTGCTGACAGACAGTGTCCAGCAGGTCCGTCATTATATAATATATACCTGTCCGGCTGCAGTAGTGATATATATATATTTTTTATATCATTATTTATCATCCAGTCTATACTAGCAGCAGACACAGTACGGTAGTTCACGGCTGTAGCTACCTCTGTGTCGGCACTCGGCAGTCCATCCATAATTGTATACCACCTACCCGTGGTTTTTTTTTCTTTCTTCTTTATACATACTACATCTCATTATCATCCAGTCTATATTAGCAGCAGACACAGTACAGTACGGTAGTCCACGGCTGTAGCTACCTCTGTGTCGGCACTCGGCAGTCCATCCATAATTGTATACCACCTACCCGTGGTTTTTTTTTCTTTCTTCTTTATACATACTACATCTCATTATCAACCAGTCTATATTAGCAGCAGACACAGTACGGTAGTTCACGGCTGTAGCTACCTCTGTGTCGGCACTCGGCAGTCCATCCATAATTGTATACCACCTACCCGTGGTTTTTTTTTTCTTTCTTCTTTATACATACATACTACATCTCATTATCATCCAGTCTATATTAGCAGCAGACACAGTACAGTACGGTAGTCCACGGCTGTAGCTACCTCTGTGTCGGCACTCGGCAGTCCATCCATAACTGTATACCACCTACCCGTGGTTTTTTTTTTTCTTCTTTATACATACTACATCTCATTATCATCCAGTCTATATTAGCAGCAGACACAGTACAGTACGGTAGTCCACGGCTGTAGCTACCTCTGTGTCGGCACTCGGCACTCGGCAGTCCATCCATAATTGTATACCACCTACCCGTGGTTTTTTTTTCTTTCTTCTTTATACATACTACATCTCATTATCAACCAGTCTATATTAGCAGCAGACACAGTACAGTACGGTAGTCCACGGCTGTAGCTACCTCTGTGTCGGCACTCGGCAGTCCATCCATAATTGTATACCACCTACCCGTGGTTTTTTTTCTTCTTTCTTATTTATACATACTACATCTCATTATCATCCAGTCTATATTAGCAGCAGACACAGTACAGTACGGTAGTCCACGGCTGTAGCTACCTCTGTTTCGGCACTCGGCAGTCCATCCATAATTGTATACCACCTACCCGTGGTTTTTTTTTTCTTTCTTCTTTATACATACTACATCTCATTATCAACCAGTCTATATTAGCAGCAGACACAGTACAGTACGGTAGTCCACGGCTGTAGCTACCTCTGTGTCGGCACTCGGCAGTCCATCCATAATTGTATACCACCTACCCGTGGTTTTTTTTTTCTTTCTTCTTTATACATACTACATCTCATTATCATCCAGTCTATATTAGCAGCAGACACAGTACAGTACGGTAGTCCACGGCTCTAGCTACCTCTGTGTCGGCACTCGGCAGTCCATCCATAATTGTATACCACCTACCCGTGGTTTTTTTTTTCTTTCTTCTTTATACATACTACATCTCATTATCAACCAGTCTATATTAGCAGCAGACACAGTACAGTACGGTAGTCCATGGCTGTAGCTACCTCTGTGTCGGCACTCGGCAGTCCATCCATAATTGTATACCACCTACCCGTGGTTTTTTTTTTCTTTCTTCTTTATACATACTACATCTCATTATCATCCAGTCTATATTAGCAGCAGACACAGTACAGTACGGTAGTCCACGGCTCTAGCTACCTCTGTGTCGGCACTCGGCAGTCCATCCATAATTGTATACCACCTACCCGTGGTTTTTTTTTTCTTTCTTCTTTATACATACTACATCTCATTATCATCCAGTCTATATTAGCAGCAGACACAGTACAGTACGGTAGTCCACGGCTGTAGCTATCTCTGTGTCGGCACTCGGCAGTCCATCCATAATTGTATACCACCTACCCGTGGTTTTTTTTTCTTTCTTCTTTATACATACTACATCTCATTATCATCCAGTCTATATTAGCAGCAGACACAGTACAGTACGGTAGTCCACGGCTGTAGCTATCTCTGTGTCGGCACTCGGCAGTCCATCCATAATTGTATACCACCTACCTGTGGGTTTTTTTTTCTTTCTTCTTTATACATACTACATCTCATTATCAACCAGTCTATATTAGCAGCAGACACAGTACAGTACGGTAGTCCACGGCTGTAGCTACCTCTGTGTCGGCACTCGGCAGTCCATCCATAATTGTATACCACCTACCCGTTGTTTTTTTTTTTCTTTCTTCTTTATACATACTACATCTCATTATCAACCAGTCTATATTAGCAGCAGACACAGTACAGTATGGTAGTCCACGGCTGTAGCTACCTCTGTGTCGGCACTCGGCAGTCCATCCATAATTGTATACTAGTATCCATCCATCTCCATTGTTTACCTGAGGTGCCTTTTAGTTGTGCCTATTAAAATATGGAGAACAAAAATGTTGAGGTTCCAAAATTAGGGAAAGATCAAGATCCACTTCCACCTCGTGCTGAAGCTGCTGCCACTAGTCATGGCCGAGACGATGAAATGCCAGCAACGTCGTCTGTCAAGGCCGATGCCCAATGTCATAGTACAGAGCATGTCAAATCCAAAAGACCAAATATCAGTAAAAAAAGGACTCCAAAACCTAAAATAAAATTGTCGGAGGAGAAGCGTAAACTTGCCAATATGCCATTTACCACACGGAGTGGCAAGGAACGGCTGAGGCCCTGGGCTATGTTCATGGCTAGTGGTTCAGCTTCACATGAGGATGGAAGCACTCAGCCTCTCGCTAGAAAACTGAAAAGACTCAAGCTGGCAAAAGCACCGCAAAGAACTGTGCGTTCTTCGAAATCCCAAATCCACAAGGAGAGTCCAATTGTGTCGGTTGCGATGCCTGACCTTCCCAACACTGGACGTGAAGAGCATGCGCCTTCCACCATTTGCACGCCCCCTGCAAGTGCTGGAAGGAGCACCCGCAGTCCAGTTCCTGATAGTCAGATTGAAGATGTCAGTGTTGAAGTACACCAGGATGAGGAGGATATGGGTGTTGCTGGCGCTGGGGAGGAAATTGACCAGGAGGATTCTGATGGTGAGGTGGTTTGTTTAAGTCAGGCACCCGGGGAGACACCTGTTGTCCGTGGGAGGAATATGGCCGTTGACATGCCTGGTGAAAATACCAAAAAAATCAGCTCTTCAGTGTGGAGGTATTTCAACAGAAAAGCGGACAACAGGTGTCAAGCCGTGTGTTGCCTTTGTCAAGCTGTAATAAGTAGGGGTAAGGACGTTAACCACCTCGGAACATCCTCCCTTATACGTCACCTGCAGCGCATTCATAATAAGTCAGTGACAAGTTCAAAAACTTTGGGCGACAGCGGAAGCAGTCCACTGACCAGTAAATCCCTTCCTCTTGTAACCAAGCTCACGCAAACCACCCCACCAACTCCCTCAGTGTCAATTTCCTCCTTCCCCAGGAATGCCAATAGTCCTGCAGGCCATGTCACTGGCAATTCTGACGAGTCCTCTCCTGCCTGGGATTCCTCCGATGCATCCTTGCGTGTAACGCCTACTGCTGCTGGCGCTGCTGTTGTTGCTGCTGGGAGTCGATGGTCATCCCAGAGGGGAAGTCGTAGGCCCACTTGTACTACTTCCAGTAAGCAATTGACTGTTCAACAGTCCTTTGCGAGGAAGATGAAATATCACAGCAGTCATCCTGCTGCAAAGCGGATAACTGAGGCCTTGACAACTATGTTGGTGTTAGATGTGCGTCCGGTATCCGCCGTTAGTTCACAGGGAACTAGACAATTTATTGAGGCAGTGTGCCCCCGTTACCAAATACCATCTAGGTTCCACTTCTCTAGGCAGGCGATACCGAGAATGTACACGGACGTCAGAAAAAGACTCACCAGTGTCCTAAAAAATGCAGTTGTACCCAATGTCCACTTAACCACGGACATGTGGACAAGTGGAGCAGGGCAGGGTCAGGACTATATGACTGTGACAGCCCACTGGGTAGATGTATGGACTCCCGCCGCAAGAACAGCAGCGGCGGCACCAGTAGCAGCATCTCGCAAACGCCAACTCTTTCCTAGGCAGGCTACGCTTTGTATCACCGGTTTCCAGAATACGCACACAGCTGAAAACCTCTTACGGCAACTGAGGAAGATCATCGCGGAATGGCTTACCCCAATTGGACTCTCCTGTGGATTTGTGGCATCGGACAACGCCAGCAATATTGTGTGTGCATTAAATATGGGCAAATTCCAGCACGTCCCATGTTTTGCACATACCTTGAATTTGGTGGTGCAGAATTTTTTAAAAAACGACAGGGGCGTGCAAGAGATGCTGTCGGTGGCCAGAAGAATTGCGGGACACTTTCGGCGTACAGGCACCACGTACAGAAGACTGGAGCACCACCAAAAACTACTGAACCTGCCCTGCCATCATCTGAAGCAAGAAGTGGTAACGAGGTGGAATTCAACCCTCTATATGCTTCAGAGGTTGGAGGAGCAGCAAAAGGCCATTCAAGCCTATACAATTGAGCACGATATAGGAGGTGGAATGCACCTGTCTCAAGCGCAGTGGAGAATGATTTCAACGTTGTGCAAGGTTCTGATGCCCTTTGAACTTGCCACACGTGAAGTCAGTTCAGACACTGCCAGCCTGAGTCAGGTCATTCCCCTCATCAGGCTTTTGCAGAAGAAGCTGGAGACATTGAAGGAGGAGCTAACACGGAGCGATTCCGCTAGGCATGTGGGACTTGTGGATGGAGCCCTTAATTCGCTTAACAAGGATTCACGGGTGGTCAATCTGTTGAAATCAGAGCACTACATTTTGGCCACCGTGCTCGATCCTAGATTTAAAGCCTACCTTGGATCTCTCTTTCCGGCAGACACAAGTCTGCTGGGGTTGAAAGACCTGCTGGTGAGAAAATTGTCAAGTCAAGCGGAACGCGACCTGTCAACATCTCCTCCTTCACATTCTCCCGCAACTGGGGGTGCGAGGAAAAGGCTCAGAATTCCGAGCCCACCCGCTGGCGGTGATGCAGGGCAGTCTGGAGCGACTGCTGATGCTGACAGACCTGACAACGATTACGGACATGTCGTCTACTGTCACTGCATATGATTCTCTCAACATTGAAAGAATGGTGGAGGATTATATGAGTGACCGCATCCAAGTAGGCACGTCACACAGTCCGTACTTATACTGGCAGGAAAAAGAGGCAATTTGGAGGCCCTTGCACAAACTGGCTTTATTCTACCTAAGTTGCCCTCCCACAAGTGTGTACTCCGAAAGAGTGTTTAGTGCCGCCGCTCACCTTGTCAGCAATCGGCGTACGAGGTTACATCCAGAAAATGTGGAGAAGATGATGTTCATTAAAATGAATTAGAATCAATTCCTCCGCGGAGACATTGACCAGCAGCAATTGCCTCCACAAAGTACACAGGGAGCTGAGATGGTGGATTCCAGTGGGGACGAATTGATAATCTGTGAGGAGGGGGATGTACACGGTGATATATCGGAGGATGATGATGAGGTGGACATCTTGCCTCTGTAGAGCCAGTTTGTGCAAGGAGAGATTAATTGCTTCTTTTTTGGTGGGGGTCCAAACCAACCCGTCATATCAGTCACAGTCGTGTGGCAGACCCTGTCACTGAAATGATGGGTTGGTTAAAGTGTGCATGTCCTGTTTATACAACAAGGGTGGGTGGGAGGGCCCAAGGACAATTCCATCTTGCACCTCTTTTTTCTTTAATTTTTCTTTGCGTCATGTGCTGTTTGGGGAGGGTTTTTTGGAAGGGACATCCTGCGTGACACTGCAGTGACACTCCTAGATGGGCCCGGTGTTTGTGTCGGCCACTAGGGTCGCTTATCTTACTCACACAGCTACCTCATTGCGCCTCTTTTTTTCTTTGCGTCATGTGCTGTTTGGGGAGGGTTTTTTGGAAGGGACATCCTGCGTGACACTGCAGTGCCACTCCTAGATGGGCCCGGTGTTTGTGTCGGCCACTAGGGTCGCTTATCTTACTCACACAGCTACCTCATTGCGCCTCTTTTTTTCTTTGCGTCATGTGCTGTTTGGGGAGGGTTTTTTGGAAGGGACATCCTGCGTGACACTGCAGTGACACTCCTAGATGGGCCCGGTGTTTGTGTCGGCCACTAGGGTCGCTTATCTTACTCACACAGCCACCTCATTGCGCCTCTTTTTTTCTTTGCGTCATGTGCTGTTTGGGGACGGTTTTTTGGAAGGGACATCCTGCGTGACACTGCAGTGACACTCCTAGATGGGCCCGGTGTTTGTGTCGGCCACTAGGGTCGCTTATCTTACTCACACAGCTACCTCATTGCGCCTCTTTTTTTCTTTGCGTCATGTGCTGTTTGGGGAGGGTTTTTTGGAAGGGACATCCTGCGTGACACTGCAGTGCCACTCCTAGATGGGCCAGGTGTTTGTGTCGGCCACTAGGGTCGCTTAGCTTAGTCATCCTGCGACCTCGGTGCAAATTTTAGGACTAAAAATAATATTGTGAGGTGTGAGGTATTCAGAATAGACTGAAAATGAGTGGAAATTATGGTTTTTGAGGTTAATAATACTTTGGGATCAAAATGACCCCCAAATTCTATGATTTAAGCTGTTTTTTAGAAAAAAACACCCGAATCCAAAACACACCCGAATCCGACAAAAAAAATTCGGTTAGGTTTTGCCAAAACGCGGTCGAACCCAAAACACGGCCGCGGAACCGAACCCAAAACCAAAACACAAAACCCGAAAAATTTCCGGCGCTCATCTCTAGTTCTAACCTCAGACCTTCCCTAAGACTGACTTTAAGAGCAACTAGAGTGCTCTGTGTGTAGCCTCAACACTGAGCTTCTCACCACATGCTGAGCTCTTAGTTTCAAGACTATTTTAAAGCTCAACTTCAAAGGCATAAGGAAACTTAGTGAGACAAAAAAATGAAAACTGAACTAAAAGGAGGCACACACTAATATTTTTATCTTCTCGACAATTGCAGAAACATCTTGTAAAACTCAAAGGCATCAATATCTAAATTGCACACTTAGTAATTAAAAAAATATAAAAACAATTTTCTGCTACAGCACAGTTCATTTGCATATGCCCGCCCAGAAGTAGAATAATGTAATCACAGAAAACATAGGAAATATGGTCAGATTATTAAAGTGCTGACAAAATGCATGATATTGGAAGATTGAGGTTGAGAATTTTTGTTTTGTGCTACCTATCCATTAATCAAATATGCATGTTTGCAATTAAAATTTCTCCAATTTATTGGCAAACCACCAAAGCTATCATACAAATACATGCAATAAAAAAGCAGGGTGCGAGCACACGATTATTGACAAATTGGTTCAATAATTATATAGTTTATTATGCATCACACATATTGTTAGAAAAACTAGTAAACTTCTACAGCCCAAACACTAATTTGACATTTTAAAATAAATGTTTCAAGTGAAGGCATTAAATGCAGTTGAGGATTCCAACTATCGGGGTAATTCTGAGTTGATCACAGCAGGAACTTTGTTAGCAGTTGGGCAAAATCATGTGCACTGCAGGGGGGAGGGCAGATATAACATGTGCAGAGAAAGTTACATTTGGGTGGGTTATTTTGTTTCTGTGCAGGGTAAATACTGGCTGCTTTATTTTTACACTGCACTTTAGATTTCAGATTGAACACACCCCACCCAAATCTAACTCTCTCTGCACGTTAAGTCTGCCCCACCTGCAGTGCACATGGTTTTGCCCAACTGCTAACAGAGTTCCTGCTGCGATCAACTAAGAATTACTCCTATATACTTAAATTTCTATTTTCATTAATAGGAAAATAGGAAAAATAGAATCAATTTAAAAATAAACCATATATTAGAAAAATGTGGAGAGAGAGTAGTCTGAATTGAGTTGGAAAGCAACTATTTACTTCCTCTCAGCCATTGAACTTAAACTTGCCAGCCATGAGCCAATTCCAAGCTTGAGAACTTTGCATCAATTGAAGCACATGTTCTTTAGTGCTTGCAATGTCTTCTGCATTGAAGTCACAAGCTGTCCAATGTTGATGGGAACTCATTTGCTTCATTCAAGTAATGCTCTGTGAGAACAGTATGTGGCTCTAGCCTCAGACCTTCCCTAAGGCTGACTTTAAGAGCAACTAGAGTGCTCTGTGTGTAGCCTCAACACTGAGCTTCTCACCACATGCTGAGCTCTTAGTTTCAAGACTATTTTAAAGCTCAACTTCAAAGGCATAAGGAAACTTAGTGAGACAAAAAAATGAAAACTGAACTAAAAGGAGGCACACACTAATATTTTTATCTTCTCAACAATTGCAGAAACATCTTGTAAAACTCAAAGGCATCAATATCTAAATTGCACACTTAGTAATTAAAAAAATATAAAAACAATTTTCTGCTACAGCACAGTTCATTTGCATATGCCCGCCCAGAAGTAGAATAATGTAATCACAGAAAACATAGGAAATATGGTCAGATTATTAAAATGCTGACAAAATGCATGATATTGGAAGATTGAGGTTGAGAATTTTTGTTTTGTGCTACCTATCCATTAATCAAATATGCATGTTTGCAATTAAAATTTCTCCAATTTATTGGCAAACCACCAAAGCTATCATACAAATACATGCAATAAAAAAGCAGGGGGCGAGCACACGATTATTGACAAATTGGTTCAATAATCATATAATTTATTATGCATCACACATATTGTTAGAAAAACTAGTAAACTTCTACAGCCCAAACACTAATTTGACATTTTAAAATAAATGTTTCAAGTGAAGGCATTAAATGCAGTTGAGGATTCCAACTATCGGGGTAATTCTGAGTTGATCACAGCAGGAACTTTGTTAGCAGTTGGGCACAACCATGTGCACTGCAGGGGGGAGGGCAGATATAACATGTGCAGAGAAAGTTACATTTGGGTGGGTTATATTGTTTCTGTGCAGGGTAAATACTGGCTGCTTTATTTTTACACTGCACTTTAGATTTCAGATTGAACACACCCCACCCAAATATAACTCTCTCTGCACATGTTACATCTGCCCCACCTGCAGTGCACATGGTTTTGCCCAACTGCTAACAGAGTTCCTGCTGCGATCAACTAAGAATTTTTCCTATATACTTAAATTTCTATTTTCATTAATAGGAAAATAGGAAAAATAGAATAAATTTAAAAATAAACCATATATTAGAAAAATGTGGAGAGAGAGTAGTCTGAATTGAGTTGGAAAGCAACTATTTACTTCCTCTCAGCCATTGAACTTAAACTTGCCAGCCATGAGCCAATTCCAAGCTTGAGAACTTTGCATCAATTGAAGCACATGTTCTTTAGTGCTTGCAATGTCTTCTGCTTTGAAGTCACAAGCTGTCCAATGTTGATGGGAACTCATTTGCTTCATTCAAGTAATGCTCTGTAAGAACAGTATGTGGCTCTAGCCTCAGACCTTCCCTAAGGCTGACTTTAAGAGAAACTAGAGTGCTCTGTGTGTAGCCTCAACACTGAGCTTCTCACCACATGCTGAGCTCTTAGTTTCAAGACTATTTTAAAGCTCAACTTCAAAGGCATAATGAAACTTAGTGAGACAAAAAAATGAAAACTGAACTAAAAGGAGGCACACGCTAATATTTTTATCTTCTCGACAATTGCAGAAACATCTTGTAAAACTCAAAGGCATCAATATCTAAATTGCACACTTAGTAATTAAAAAAATATAAAAACAATTTTCTGCTACAACACAGTTCATTTGCATATGCCCGCCCAGAAGTAGAATAATGTAATCACAGAAAACATAGGAAATATGGTCAGAGTATTAAAATGCTGACAAAATGCATGATATTGGAAGATTGAGGTTGAGAATTTTTGTTTTGTGCTACCTATCCATTAATCAAATATGCATGTTTGCAATTAAAATTTCTCCAATTTATTGGCAAACCACCAAAGCTATCATACAAATACATGCAATAAAAAAGCAGGGGGCGAGCACACGATTATTGACAAATTGGTTCAATAATCATATAATTTATTATGCATCACACATATTGTTAGAAAAACTAGTAAACTTCTACAGCCCAAACACTAATTTGACATTTTACAATAAATGTTTCAAGTGAAGGCATTAAATGCAGTTGAGGATTCCAACTATCGGGGTAATTCTGAGTTGATCACAGCAGGAACTTTGTTAGCAGTTGGGAAAAATCATGTGCACTGCAGGGGGGAGGGCAGATATAACATGTGCAGAGAAAGTTACATTTGGGTGGGTTATTTTGTTTCTGTGCAGGGTAAATACTGGCTGCTTTATTTTTACACTGCACTTTAGATTTCAGATTGAACACACCCCACCCAAATCTAACTCTCTCTGCACATGTTACATCTGCCCCACCTGCAGTGCACATGGTTTTGCCCAACTGCTAACAAAATTCCTGCTGTGATCAACTCAGAATTACTCCTATATACTTAATTTTCTATTTTCATTAATGGGAAAATAGGAAAAATAGAATCAATTTAAAAATTAACCATATATTAGAACAATATGGAGAGAGAGTAGTCTGAATTGAGTTGGAAAGCAACTATTTACTTCCTCTCAGCCATTGAACTTAAACTTGCTAGCCATGAGCCAATTCCAAGCTTGAGAACTTTGCATCAATTGAAGCACACATTCTTTAGTGCTTGCAATGTCTTCTGCATTGAAGTCACAAGCTGTCTAATGTTCATGGGAACTCATTTGCTTCATTCAAGTAATGCTCTGTGAGAACAGTATGTGGCTCTAGCCTCAGACCTTCCCTAAGGCTGACTTTAAGAGCAACTAGAGTGCTCTGTTTTTTGATTGAAAAAGCGTCTTTATTGGCATAAAGTAGCAAAAAACAGACGGGTACATTGACAAACATAAGTGCCGTGTCGCAGCACAGGCCAAAACACAGCACAGATGCAGACTGTATAGTGCAGTCGAAGAACTACGGCGCAGGCCTGTAGCCTACACTGTAGTTCTCAGACTGCACTATGCATTTAAACGATACAATAACACAACAGTTAATAAGGCTATGGGTGTGGAGGGTAGGGGGGTGAGGGAGGGTGAGTCACATGCCCGAAGCTTTATTGAAGAACAGACACATATAAGGGGAGGGGCAATAAATAGAAAAGACATCAATAAAACAACAGACATTGTGAGTGGGGGGGAAGGGGCCACGGTCCCAAAGTCTCATTATTCAGTCCAAACAAGGGGAGAGGGGCAGAAAAAGGGGTTTTTTAGTCCTCTTCTTCCTCAGGGCTGTCCATGATGGAATAGTCTCTGAGCAAGCTGTGAACCAGCCTGCAACAGTCCTGGATAGACATCCTCTCCCTCCGCAGAATGAGGCGGTTCCTGGCTAGCCACGAAGCGTCCTTAATACAGTTCATGAGGCGCCAGGCTTCCTGGATCGCCCCAACGGTGTGGGTGCCAGGGAATAGTCCGTAGAGTACCGAATGGTACGTGAGACAGTTCCTTGGCACAGAGTTTTTCAGTTCGTTTTCCAGGGCATCCAACAACAACTGGGCCCAGGCACAGTCCCAAAACAGGTGCATAGATGTTTCCTCATTTATGATGCACCTGGGGCAATGTCTGTACCTGCACAGGTTCCGGGAGTGCATGAATGACCGGAGGGGCAAGCCCCCTTGGATGGCCATCCACGACAGGTCTTTGTGTCTGTTTGTGAGCCTTTTGGAGGCCACATTCTCCCAGACCTGTTTGGCAGTCGCTGAAGGGAGCCCCGAAATCGGCTCCAAATCGTCTTTAGCTCTGATGAGCTTGTAGATCGTCTTCGGTTTCCATAAGGCAGGTTTAACTCCCTCCAGTTGGTGTTCCCTCACGAACTTGGACACGTCCAGGTAGTACCACGGAGTGTTCCAGTTGTAAGGGATGGAGCTGTCCCATTTGTCCCAGCCGAGGTTTCTCCAAAGAGGCAGGAGGAAGAAACGGGACATGGAGTTTCCTGCAGAGTCGTTAAAGTTCTCGCGCAAAGTCCTGCGGATGCAGTTACAAACGAAGAAGGCTCGAAGCATGGTGGGGATATCCGGGATACCCTTTCCACCCTTGAGGGGCTCCTTGTACATAACTGCACGCTTTACTCTGTCCATCTTGGAGCCCCAGATGAAGTGAAACACTGCCCTTGTGATGGCCCTGCAGACCGCGACCAGTGGTGGCCAGGCCTGCGCGGTGTACTGCAGAACGGGAAGAATCTCGTTACGCAGCACAAGTGATTTCCCCTCGATGGTAAGTTCTCTGAGGCTCCACAATCCAAACTTTTGACGAACCGTCGCCTGTCTCTCGTCCCAGCATTTCAGGGCTGCACCCTCACCGCCGAACCAGACTCCCAGGATCTTAATGAAGTCGGGCTTGATGGCAAAAGGAAATGGTGCAGAGGATGACAGGTGCCACTTTCCGAAGAGCATAGCCTCTGACTTCCCGCAGTTGACTTTAGCCCCTGAGGCTCGGCCGAAGTTCTCGCAGGTCTGGACGAGTGCTGTCACCGAACGATGATCCGCGCAGAAGACAGTGACGTCATCCATGTACAGCGAACACTTGGCCTCTCGTCGGTCACGACCCGGTGCGGCGATCCCTCTGATCTCTGGATTCCGTCTGATGCATACAGCCATAAGCTCTATAACACAAACAAAAAGAAGAGGTGAAAGAGGGCAGCCTTGTCTGACCCCGGACAAGATGGAAAAGGGGTCAGTCTTCCAGCCGTTCACCAGCACCGAGCTGTGGATATCAAGGTACATCAGGTTAACATACGTACAAAACATTTTACCGAGGCCAAATTTATGCAGAACCCTGCCCATCAGCTCATGTGAGACACGATCAAAGGCCTTCTCCTGGTCAAGACAGACCAGGGCCGCGTGAACGTTCCGATCCTTGATGTAATGGACCGTGTCTCTGAGGAGGGCGAGGCTGTCTGCAATCCTGCGACCAGGAATAGCGCAGGTCTGGTCCGGGTGAATGATCTGTCCGATGACAGCCTTCAGCCTGTTGGCGAGCACCTTGGCGAGGATCTTGTAGTCCACGTTTAAGAGAGAGATGGGCCTCCAATTTTTCAGCTCACATCTCTCCCCCTTACGCTTATACAAGATCGTGATCATTCCCTCCCTCAGCGATGGGGGCATTTTGCCCTCCGCCACCATCTCCCCATACAGCTCGAGCAGGTCCGGTCCAATGAGGTCCCACAGCGCTACATAGAGCTCTGCTGGGAGACCATCACTGCCCGGGGTCCTGCCCTGCCTAAAGGATCTGGCGGCAGAGTGCAACTCCTCCAACACCAAGGGAGCATCCAGGGCGGCTTTGCCTGCAGGATCAAGGGTGTTAGTGATACCTGACAGGAACTTATCAGCCTCCTCGCTGTCTGTCGTCTTAGGGGAGTAGAGGTCGCTGTAGTAGTCTCTGACGACTTTCATCACGCCCTCCTTCCCCTGTCTGGGAATGCCGGTCTCATCTCGCAGCTCAGTCAGGGAAGTGTGGCCAGAGTGGAGTTTCCTGAAAAAGAAAGAATTACACTTCTCATCCTTCTCAAGGTTCTCCACCTTGGAACGGAAGACGATACGTCTGGATTCCTCCTCAAAGTGCCTTTTCAGGCCCCCTTTGGTCTCATCCAGCTCGTCTCTCACGTCCCAGCCGCACCGTTGGAGATCCAGCAGGGACTGCAGAAGTCTCTGCAGCCTCTTGAAGTTCCTCTTTCGGTCGCACGCCTGTTGTCTCCCTTTAACCTGAAAGAAACTGCGAATGTTAGCCTTAGCATATTCCCACCAGTCGCTCATACAATCAAAATAACATTTGTCATTTTTCCATGTGATGTAGGCATCCTTTAGCTCTGCCAGCACCTCCTCTCTTTCCAGTAGGGCACAATTCAACTTCCAGGAGCCTGGGCCAGGTGCGAAACCGCTACCCAGGACTCCTTGGAAGAGAATGGCCCTGTGGTCTGAGAAGAAGCAGGGGACCATAGAATGCCTCGTCTGCTTCACTGCTCTAGAGGTAAACACAAAGTCAATGCGGGAACGCACAGAGCCATCGGGGCGGCTCCATGTATAATTCACGGAGCCGGACCCCATGGAGCCCATAGCGTCCCACAGTGATGCTTCGGTCACCATTTCTATAAGCAGTTTAGACGTCACATCAAGCTTGGTAGAGTTGCTGGTGCTGCGTCCATCCTCTTCCATGGTGCAGTTGAAGTCTCCTGCCATCACTACCGCCCTAGTGGTTGCGAGCTGCGGTCGCAGGGTCTGGAAAAGCTCCAAACGCTCATTCTTGAAAGGGGGGGCGTACACGCAGATAAGCCTGATAGGCTCACCTGCCCAGGAGCCGTCCACGACAAGTAATCTGCCGCAGACGAGCTCCTGAACAGAATCTAGCGTGATGAGGCTCCCCCTAATAAGAATGGCGACCCCTGCAGACTTACACTCGCCCCCACCGGACCAATAGGAGGCACCGTGAGACCACTGCCTGCCCAGATGTTTGTAGGACTTGGAGAAAGGAAGAGAGCATTCCTGCAACATGTACACATCACATTTCTGACTATCTAAGAAAGTAAACACAGACTGTCTTCTAAGCTTATCCTTAATACTCCTCACATTAATGGTGAAAATAGAAAATGACGCCATTAGTTGGGGAAAAAAGAAAGGCTAGGCAACAGTTCTACATTTACGTTACCACTCCGTCGGGCGGGGCTTCCTCGGCATCGGATGCCCGGGTCCCCTGCTCGGGTAGCGGTGAGTTGTCTCCCAGTATCTGGTCGAGTAAGGCGGCGTTGGCATCCAGCTCCTCCTCCTCCTCCTCCATGGTGATTGCCTCCGCCAGCGCCTCTATTTCTTCTTCCAGCGGGGTCAGCTCGACCGCCAGTTTCTTAGAGGATTCGGAGTCCGCAGACGGGCTGTCGAGCTCCTTCCTCTTGCAGTTCCTCGTCTTCTCAGCACCTGCAGTTGGAGTAAGAGGGGGGGGAGGGAGGGGAAATCTTCCTGGGAAGAAAGGTCAGGGGGGGCAGGGGTGGCTGGGTTGGGAGAGACAATGGGCTGGGTAGGAGAGTCGGAGGAGGGGTCAGGGAGGGTTGTGACAGTGGTAGGGATGGGAGTCACTGTCCCAGGGGGTGGGCTGGTGGAGGTGGGGAGGGAGGTGGTGAGGGAGGATGGGAGGGGGGTGGGTTTGGCAGGTTTCTTACCCTCCTGCGGTTTCTTTTCCTTCTGCATAGCAGAGGGCAGCAGCTTGAGGGCAGGGATGGCACGTCCGGTCACCACAGCTGAGTAGGTTCTCGCCCTACTCGGGCAGTCCCTGTAGACGTGGTCCACCTTGCCGCACAGGTTGCAGGTTTTCCTCGTGGGGCAGTCTTTTGTCTCATGGCTGGCCATGTGGCAATTCTTGCATGCCGGGACCTTGCAGTCCTTCATCACGTGGCCCGTCCCGCCGCACTTCCTGCAGTTGCGTGGCTGGCCGGCGTAGTGGAGAAGTCCTTGGGATCCCCCCAGGGAGAAGCACTGGGGGAGGTGCTTGACTCCTTCTGGGCACGAGGTGTCCTTCTGCAGGACGACGATCACCGCCCACTTTCCAGTCCAGAAGCTGTTCCCATCCAGAACCCTTGTGGGGTCCTTCTTGACGGTACAGAACCGGCTGAGGAAGGTGACGATGTCCTTGATGGGCGTGTGTGGGTTCCTCATTGAAACCGTCACCCGCCTTTCCTCTCTTTGAATAGGGCAATTGCCCACAAAGCGGGAGAAAGGGGATTCGGGTCTCGCCGATTTCACTGCCTCCCAGTACCTCTTGCAGATGGCCAGGGAGGCGAAGGTGACGTAGAAGATCCCCTTCAGGTAATTCTGGATGCTGAGGGTTTCAGCGGTCGAGAAGCCCTGGTCCAGGATCATCTTCTTCCCAAAGGTCTCCACTGTCATGTCCGGCATCCGTCCATCCACCTCCTTCAACTTCATCACCACGGTGAACCTCATCCAGGGCTCCAGGGACGGTTTGTCTTTGGTGCTCGCCTGGGTGGGTGCCGCTGGCGGTGTTGCTGCAGGGGTTGTGGCGCTGGGTGCGGCCGATCCGGTGGGGGCTTTGGCGGTTTTTTTCGCCGTCTTGGCCTGGCTCTTCTTGGTGAGGGTGGCCGGAGTGGAGGCAGAGGCTGGAGCAGCTGGGGCTGGAGCAGCGGGGGCTGGAACAGCGGCGGCTGGGGCAGCGGTGGCCATACTCACGGCTCCTTTGGCGTAGGAGGCGGGGCGGAGGATCGGCGCTGTCGTCGAGAGGAGGAGAGGCGGTCGGTCGCTTCAGAGGGCAGAGCCAGCAAGTCTAACCCTCCAGTGCAGCTAGGGGGCGATGCAGAGCTTCTCAGGCGAAGTCCCTTTTCTCCACGCAGTCTTGCTGGCTGAGGGGGGGTATCTTCTCCAGAGGGCAGAGCAAATAAGTCTAACCCTCTGCTGTAGCTGGGGAGCGATGCAAATCTTCACCCTCTTCAAGCGATCTTCTCCTTCTCCTCGCAGTCTCGGCTTCGGTTTTTCTGGCTTCTCGGCCCGGGTGCAGCTTAGCCCTGAGAAGGACAATTGTCGGTCCAAGAAACAAGGTAGCACCGTCAGTCAGCGTGAACTGATAAGAACAGATACTACACTTGATCTTAGCCAAAAGGCCGAGAAGCGATCTTCTCGACAATTGCAGAAACATCTTGTCAAACTCAAAGGCATCAATATCTAAATTGCACACTTAGTAATTAAAAAAATATAAAAACAATTTTCTGCTACAACACAGTTCATTTGCATATGCCCGCCCAGAAGTAGAATAATGTAATCACAGAAAACATAGGAAATATGGTCATATTATTAAAATGCTGACAAAATGCATGATATTGGAAGATTGAGGTTGAGTATCTTTGTTTTGTGCTACCTATCCATTAATCAAATATGCATGTTTGCAATTAAAATTTCTCCAATTTATTGGCAAACCACCAAAGCTATCATACAAATACATGCAATAAAAAAGCAGGGGGCGAGCACACGATTATTGACAAATTGGTTCAATAATCATATAATTTATTATGCATCACACATATTGTTAGAAAAACTAGTAAACTTCTACAGCCCAAACACTAATTTCACATTTTAAAATAAATGTTTCAAGTGAAGGCATTAAATGCAGTTGAGGATTCCAACTATCGGGGTAATTCTGAGTTGATCACAGCAGGAACTTTGTTAGCAGTTGGCAAAATCATGTGCACTGCAGGGGGGAGGGCAGATATAACATGTGCAGAGAGAGCTACATTTGGGTGGGTTATTTTGTTTCTGTGCAGGGTAAATACTGGCTGCTTTATTTTTACACTGCAATTTAGATTTCAGATTGAACACACCCCACCCAAATCTAACTCTCTCTGCACATGTTACATCTGCCCCACCTGCAGTGCACATGGTTTTGCCCAACTGCTAACAAAGTTCCTGCTGCGATCAACTAAGAATTACTCCTATATACTTAAATTTCTATTTTCATTAATAGGAAAATAGGAAAAATAGAATCAATTTAAAAATAAACCATATATTAGAAAAATGTGGAGAGAGAGTAGTCTGAATTGAGTTGGAAAGCAACTATTTACTTCCTCTCAGCCATTGAACTTAAACTTGCCAGCCATGAGCCAATTCCAAGCTTGAGAACTTTGCATCAATTGAAGCACACGTTCTTTAGTGCTTGCAATGTCTTGTGCATTGAAGTCACAAGCTGTCTAATGTTGATGGGAACTCATTTGCTTCATTCAAGTAATGCTCTGTGAGAACAGTATGTGGTTCTAGCCTCAGACCTTCCCTAAGGCTGACTTTAAGAGCAACTAGAGTGCTCTGTGTGTAGCCTCAACACTGAGCTTCTCACCACATGCTGAGCTCTTAGTTTCAAGACTATTTTAAAGCTCAACTTCAAAGGCATAAGGAAACTTAAGGAGACAACAAATGAAAACTGAACTAAAATGAGGCACACACTAATATTTTTATCTTCTCGACAATTGCAGAAACATCTTGTAAAACTCAAAGGCATCAATATCTAAATTGCACACTTAGTAATTAAAAAAATATAAAAACAATTTTCTGCTACAGCACAGTTCATTTGCATATGCCCGCCCAGAAGTAGAATAATGTAATCACAGAAAACATAGGAAATATGGTCAGATTATTAAAATGCTGACAAAATGCATGATATTGGAAGATTGAGGTTGAGAATTTTTGTTTTGTGCTACCTATCCATTAATCAAATATGCATGTTTGCAATTAAAATTTCTCCAATTTATTGGCAAACCACCAAAGCTGTCATACAAATACATGCAATAAAAAAGCAGAGGGCGAGCACACGATTATTGACAAATTGGTTCAATAATCATATAGTTTATTATGCATCACACATATTGTTAGAAAAACTAGTAAACTTCTACAGCCCAAACACTAATTTGACATTTTAAAATAAATGTTTCAAGTGAAGGCATTAAATGCAGTTGAGGATTCCAACTATCGGGGTAATTCTGAGTTGATCACAGCAGGAACTTTGTTAGCAGTTGGGCAAAATCATGTGCACTGCAGGGGGGAGGGCAGATATAACATGTGCAGAGAGAGTTACATTTGGGTGGGTTATTTTGTTTCTGTGCAGGGTAAATACTGGCTGCTTTATTTTTACACTGCACTTTAGATTTCAGATTGAACACACCCCACCCAAATCTAACTCTCTCTGCACATGTTACATCTGCCCCACCTGCAGTGCAACACTGAGCTTCTCACTACATGCTAAGCTTTTTAGTTTCAAGACTATTTTAAAGCTCAACTTCAAAGGCATAAGGAAACTTAAGGAGACAACAAATGAAAACTGAACTAAAATGAGGCACACACTAATATTTTTATCTTCTCGACAATTGCAGAAACATCTTGTAAAACTCAAAGGCATCAATATCTAAATTGCACACTTAGTAATTAAAAAAATATAAAAACAATTTTCTGCTACAACACAGTTCATTTGCATATGCCCGCCCAGAAGTAGAATAATGTAATCACAGAAAACATAGGAAATATGGTCAGATTATTAAAATGCTGACAAAATGCATGATATTGGAAGATTGAGGTTGAGAATTTTTGTTTTGTGCTACCTATCCATTAATCAAATATGCATGTTTGCAATTAAAATTTCTCCAATTTATTGGCAAACCACCAAAGCTATCATACAAATACGTGCAATAAAAAAGCAGGGGCGAGCACACGATTATTGACAAATTGGTTCAATAATCATATAGTTTATTATGCATCACACATATTGTTAGAAAAACGATTAAACTTCTACAGCCCAAACACTAATTTGACATTTTAAAATAAATGTTTCAAGTGAAGGCATTAAATGCAGTTGAGGATTCCAACTATTGGGGTAATTCTGAGTTGATCACAGCAGGAACTTTGTTAGCAGTTGGGCAAAATCATGTGCACTGCAGGGGGGAGGGCAGATATAACATGTGCAGAGAGAGTTACATTTGGGTGGGTTATTTTGTTTCTGTGCAGGGTAAATACTGGCTGCTTTATTTTTACACTGCACTTTAGATTTCAGATTGAACACACCCCACCCAAATCTAACTCTCTCTGCACATGTTACATCTGCCCCACCTGCAGTGCACATGGTTTTGCCCAACTGCTAACAAAGTTCCTGCTGCGATCAACTAAGAATTACTCCTATATACTTAAATTTCTATTTTCATTAATAGGAAAATAGGAAAAATAGAATCAATTTAAAAATAAACCATATATTAGAAAAATGTGGAGAGAGAGTAGTCTGAATTGAGTTGGAAAGCAACTATTTACTTCCTCTCAGCCATTGAACTTAAACTTGCCAGCCATGAGCCAATTCCAAGCTTGAGAACTTTGCATCAATTGAAGCACACGTTCTTTAGTGCTTGCACACTGAGCTTCACACCACATGCTGAGCGCTTAGTTTCAAGACTATTTTAAAGCTCAACTTCAAAGGCATAAGGAAACTTAGTGAGACAAAAAAATGAAAATTGAACTAAAAGGAGGCACACACTAATATTTTTATCTTCTCAACAATTGCAGAAACATCTTGTAAAACTCAAAGGCATCAATATCTAAATTGCACACTTAGTAATTAAAAAAATATAAAAACAATTTTCTGCTACAACACAGTTCATTTGCATATGCCCGCCCAGAAGTAGAATAATGTAATCACAGAAAACATAGGAAATATGGTCAGATTATTAAAATGCTGACAAAATGCATGATATTGGAAGATTGAGGTTGAGAATTTTTGTTTTGTGCTACCTATCCATTAATCAAATATGCATGTTTGCAATTAAAATTTCTCCAATTTATTGGCAAACCACCAAAGCTATCATACAAATACATGCAATAAAAAAGCAGGGGGCGAGCACACGATTATTGACAAATTGGTTCAATAATCATATAATTTATTATGCATCACACATATTGTTAGGAAAACTAGTAAACTTCTACAGCCCAAACACTAATTTGACATTTTAAAATAAATGTTTCAAGTGAAGGCATTAAATGCAGTTGAGGATTCCAACTATCGGGGTAATTCTGAGTTGATCACAGCAGGAACTTTGTTAGCAGTTGGGCAAAATCATGTGCACTGCAGGGGGAGGGCAGATATAACATGTGCAGAGAGAGTAACATTTGGGTGGGTTATTTTGTTTCTGTGCAGGGTAAATACTGGCTGCTTTATTTTTACACTGCACTTTAGATTTTAGATTGAACACACCCCACCCAAATCTAACTCTCTCTGCACATGTTACATCTGCCCCACCTGCAGTGCACATGGTTTTGCCCAACTGCTAACAGAGTTCCTGCTGCGATCAACTAAGAATTACTCCTATATACTTAAATTTCTATTTTCATTAATAGGAAAATAGGAAAAATAGAATCAATTTAAAAATAAACCATATATTAGTAAAATGTGGAGAGAGAGTAGTCTGAATTGAGTTGGAAAGCAACTATTTACTTCCTCTCAGCCATTGAACTTAAACTTGCCAGCCATGAGCCAATTCCAAGCTTGAGAACTTTGCATCAATTGAAGCACACGTTCTTTAGTGCTTGCAATGTCTTCTGCATTGAAGTCACAAGCTGTCCAATGTTGATGGGAACTCACTTGCTTCATTCAAGTAATGCTCTGTGAGAACAGTATGTGGCTCTAGCCTCAGACCTTCCCTAAGGCTGACTTTAAGAGCAACTAGAGTGCTCTGTGTGTAGCCTCAACACTGAGCTTCTCACCACATGCTGAGCTCTTAGTTTCAAGACTATTTTAAAGCTCAACTTCAAAGGCATACGGAAACTTAGTGAGACAAAAAAATGAAAACTGAACTAAAAGGAGGCACACACTAATATTTTTATCTTCTCGACAATTGCAGAAACATCTTGTAAAACTCAAAGGCATCAATATCTAAATTGCACACTTAGTAATTAAAAAAATATAAAAACAATTTTCTGCTACAGCACAGTTCATTTGCATATGCCCGCCCAGAAGTAGAATAATGTAATCACAGAAAACATAGGAAATATGGTCAGATTATTAAAGTGCTGACAAAATGCATGATATTGGAAGATTGAGGTTGAGAATTTTTGTTTTGTGCTACCTATCCATTAATCAAATATGCATGTTTGCAATTAAAATTTCTCCAATTTATTGGCAAACCACCAAAGCTATCATACAAATACATGCAATAAAAAAGCAGGGGGCGAGCACACGATTATTGACAAATTGGTTCAATAATCATATAATTTATTATGCATCACACATATTGTTAGAAAAACTAGTAAACTTCTACAGCCCAAACACTAATTTGACATTTTAAAATAAATGTTTCAAGTGAAGGCATTAAATGCAGTTGAGGATTCCAACTATCGGGGTAATTCTGAGTTGATCACAGCAGGAACTTTGTTAGCAGTTGGGCAAAATCATGTGCACTGCAGGGGGGAGGGCAGATATAACATGTGCAGAGAAAGTTACATTTGGGTGGGTTATTTTGTTTCTGTGCAGGGTAAATACTGGCTGCTTTATTTTTACACTGCACTTTAGATTTCAGATTGAACACACCCCACCCAAATCTAACTCTCTCTGCACATGTTACATCTGCCCCACCTGCAGTGCACATGGTTTTGCCCAACTGCTAACAAAGTTCCTGCCGCAATCAACTAAGAATTACTCCTATATACTTAAATTTCTATTTTCATTAATAGGAAAATAGGAAAAATAGAATCAATTTAAAAATAAACCATATATTAGAAAAATGTGGAGAGAGAGTAGTCTGAATTGAGTTGGAAAGCAACTATTTACTTCCTCTCAGCCATTGAACTTAAACTTGCCAGCCATGAGCCAATTCCAAGCTTGAGAACTTTGCATCAATTGAAGCACACGTTCTTTAGTGCTTGCAATGTCTTCTGCATTGAAGTCACAAGCTGTCCAATGTTGATGGGAACTCATTTGCTTCATTCAAGTAATGCTCTGTGAGAACAGTATGTGGCTCTAACCTCAGACCTTCCCTAAGGCTGACTTTAAGAGCAACTAGAGTGCTCTGTGTGTAGCCTCAACACTGAGCTTCTCACCACATGCTGAGCTCTTAGTTTCAAGACTATTTTAAAGCTCAACTTCAAAGGCATAAGGAAACTTAGTGAGACAAAAAAATGAAAACTGAACTAAAAGGAGGCACACACTAATATTTTTATCTTCTCGACAATTGCAGAAACATCTTTTAAAACTCAAAGGCATCAATATCTAAATTGCACACTTAGTAATTAAAAAAATATAAAAACAATTTTCTGCTACAGCACAGTTCATTTGCATATGCCCGCCCAGAAGTAGAATAATGTAATCACAGAAAACATAGGAAATATGGTCAGATTATTAAAATGCTGACAAAATGCATGATATTGGAAGATTGAGGTTGAGAATTTTTGTTTTGTGCTACCTATCCATTAATCAAATATGCATGTTTGCAATTAAAATTTCTCCAATTTATTGGCAAACCACCAAAGCTATCATACAAATACATGCAATAAAAAAGCAGGGGGCGAGCACACGATTATTGACAAATTGGTTCAATAATCATATAATTTATTATGCATCACACATATTGTTAGAAAAACTAGTAAACTTCTACAGCCCAAACACTAATTTGACATTTTAAAATAAATGTTTCAAGTGAAGGCATTAAATGCAGTTGGGGATTCCAACTATCGGGGTAATTCTGAGTTGATCACAGCAGGAACTTTGTTAGCAGTTGGGCAAAATCATGTGCACTGCAGGGGGGAGGGCAGATATAACATGTGCAGAGAAAGTTACATTTTGGGTGGGTTATTTTGTTTCTGTGCAGGGTAAATACTGGCTGCTTTATTTTTACACTGCACTTTAGATTTCAGATTGAACACACCCCACCCAAATCTAACTCTCTCTGCACATGTTACATCTGCCCCACCTGCAGTGCACATGGTTTTGCCCAACTGCTAACAAAGTTCCTGCTGCAACCAACTAAGAATTACTCCTATATACTTAAATTTCTATTTTCATTAATAGGAAAATAGGAAAAATAGAATCAATTTAAAAATAAACCATATATTAGAAAAATGTGGAGAGAGAGTAGTCTGAATTGAGTTGGAAAGCAACTATTTACTTCCTCTCAGCCATTGAACTTAAACTTGCCAGCCATGAGCCAATTCCAAGCTTGAGAACTTTGCATCAATTGAAGCACACGTTCTTTAATGCTTGCAATGTCTTCTGCATTGAAGTCACAAGCTGTCCAATGTTGATGGGAACTCACTTGCTTCATTCAAGTAATGCTCTGTGAGAACAGTATGTGGCTCTAGCCTCAGACCTTCCCTAAGGCTGACTTTAAGAGCAACTAGAGTGCTCTGTGTGTAGCCTCAACACTGAGCTTCTCACCACATGCTGAGCTCTTAGTTTCAAGACTATTTTAAAGCTCAACTTCAAAGGCATAAGGAAACTTAGTGAGACAAAAAAATGAAAACTGAACTAAAAGGAGGCACACACTAATATTTTTATCTTCTCGACAATTGCAGAAACATCTTGTAAAACTCAAAGGCATCAATATCTAAATTGCACACTTAGTAATTAAAAAAATATAAAAACAATTTTCTGCTACAGCACAGTTCATTTGCATATGCCCGCCCAGAAGTAGAATAATGTAATCACAGAAAACATAGGAAATATGGTCAGATTATTAAAGTGCTGACAAAATGCATGATATTGGAAGATTGAGGTTGAGAATTTTTGTTTTGTGCTACCTATCCATTAATCAAATATGCATGTTTGCAATTAAAATTTCTCCAATTTATTGGCAAACCACCAAAGCTATCATACAAATACATGCAATAAAAAAGCAGGGGGCGAGCACACGATTATTGACAAATTGGCTCAATAATCATATAATTTATTATGCATCACACATATTGTTAGAAAAACTAGTAAACTTCTACAGCCCAAACACTAATTTGACATTTTAAAATAAATGTTTCAAATGAAGGCATTAAATGCAGTTGAGGATTCCAACTATCGGGGTAATTCTGAGTTTATCACAGCAGGAACTTTGTTAGCAGTTGGGCAAAATCATGTGCACTGCAGGGGGGAGGGCAGATATAACATGTGCAGAGAAAGTTACATTTGGGTGGGTTATTTTGTTTCTGTGCAGGGTAAATACTGGCTGCTTTATTTTTACACTGCACTTTAGATTTCAGATTGAACACACCCCACCCAAATCTAACTCTCTCTGCACATGTTACATCTGCCCCACCTGCAGTGCACATGGTTTTGCCCAACTGCTAACAAAGTTCCTGCTGCAATCAACTAAGAATTACTCCTATATACTTAAATTTCTATTTTCATTAATAGGAAAATAGGAAAAATAGAATCAATTTAAAAATAAACCATATATTAGAAAAATGTGGAGAGAGAGTAGTCTGAATTGAGTTGGAAAGCAACTATTTACTTCCTCTCAGCCATTGAACTTAAACTTGCCAGCCATGAGCCAATTCCAAGCTTGAGAACTTTGCATCAATTGAAGCTTACATTCTTTAGTGCTTGCAATGTCTTCTGCATTGAAGTCACATGCTGTCCAATGTTGATGGGAACTCACTTGCTTCATTCAAGTAATGCTCTGTGAGAACAGTATGTGGCTCTAGCCTCAGACCTTCCCTAAGGCTGACTTTAAGAGCAACTAGAGTGCTCTGTGTGTAGCCTCAACACTGAGCTTCTCACCACATGCTGAGCTCTTAGTTTCAAGACTATTTTAAAGCTCAACTTCAAAGGCATAAGGAAACTTAGTGAGACAAAAAAATGAAAACTGAACTAAAAGGAGGCACACACTAATATTTTTATCTTCTCGACAATTGCAGAAACATCTTGTAAAACTCAAAGGCTTCAATATCTAAATTGCACACTTAGTAATTAAAAAAATATAAAAACAATTTTCTGCTACAGCACAGTTCATTTGCATATGCCCGCCCAGAAGTAGAATAATGTAATCACAGAAAACATAGGAAATATGGTCAGATTATTAAAGTGCTGACAAAATGCATGATATTGGAAGATTGAGGTTGAGAATTTTTGTTTTGTGCTACCTATCCATTAATCAAATATGCATGTTTGCAATTAAAATTTCTCCAATTTATTGGCAAACCACCAAAGCTATCATACAAATACATGCAATAAAAAAGCAGGGGGCGAGCACACGATTATTGACAAATTGGTTCAATAATCATATAATTTATTATGCATCACACATATTGTTAGAAAAACTAGTAAACTTCTACAGCCCAAACACTAATTTGACATTTTAAAATAAATGTTTCAAGTGAAGGCATTAAATGCAGTTGAGGATTCCAACTATCGGGGTAATTCTGAGTTTATCACAGCAGGAACTTTGTTAGCAGTTGGGCAAAATCATGTGCACTGCAGGGGGGAGGGCAGATATAACATGTGCAGAGAAAGTTACATTTGGGTGGGTTATTTTGTTTCTGTGCAGGGTAAATACTGGCTGCTTTATTTTTACACTGCACTTTAGATTTTAGATTGAACACACCCCACCCAAATCTAACTCTCTCTGCACATGTTACATCTGCCCCACCTGCAGTGCACGTGGTTTTGCCCAACTGCTAACAGAGTTCCTGCTGCGATCAACTAAGAATTACTCCTATATACTTAAATTTCTATTTTCATTAATAGGAAAATAGGAAAAATAGAATCAATTTAAAAATAAACCATATATTAGAAAAATGTGGAGAGAGAGTAGTCTGAATTGAGTTGGAAAGCAACTATTTACTTCCTCTCAGCCATTGAACTTAAACTTGCCAGCCATGAGCCAATTCCAAGCTTGAGAACTTTGCATCAATTGAAGCACACATTCTTTAGTGCTTGCAATGTCTTCTGCATTGAAGTCACAAGCTGTCCAATGTTGATGGGAATTCATTTGCTTCATTCAAGTAATGCTCTGTGAGAACAGTACGTGGCTCTAGCCTCAGACCTTCCCTAAGGCTGACTTTAAGAGCAACTAGAGTGCTCTGTGTGTAGCCTCAACACTGAGCTTCTCACCACATGCTGAGCTCTTAGTTTCAAGACTATTTTAAAGCTCAACTTCAAAGGCATAAGGAAACTTAGTGAGACAAAAAAATGAAAACTGAACTAAAAGGAGGCACACACTAATATTTTTATCTTCTCGACAATTGCAGAAACATCTTGTAAAACTCAAAGGCATCAATATCTAAATTGCACACTTAGTAATTAAAAAAATATAAAAACAATTTTCTGCTACAGCACAGTTCATTTGCATATGCCCGCCCAGAAGTAGAATAATGTAATCACAAAAAACATAGGAAATATGGTCAGATTATTAAAATGCTGACAAAATGCATGATATTGGAAGATTGAGGTTGAGAATTTTTGTTTTGTGCTACCTATCCATTAATCAAATATGCATGTTTGCAATTAAAATTTCTCCAATTTATTGGCAAACCACCAAAGCTATCATACAAATACATGCAATAAAAAAGCAGGGGGCGAGCACACGATTATTGACAAATTGGTTCAATAATCATATAATTTATTATGCATCACACATATTGTTAGAAAAACTAGTAAACTTCTACAGCCCAAACACTAATTTGACATTTTAAAATAAATGTTTCAAGTGAAGGCATTAAATGCAGTTGAGGATTCCAACTATTGGGGTAATTCTGAGTTGATCACAGCAGGAACTTTGTTAGCAGTTGGGCAAAATCATGTGCACTGCAGGGGGGAGGGCAGATATAACATGTGCAGAGAAAGTTACATTTGGGTGGGTTATTTTGTTTCTGTGCAGGGTAAATACTGGCTGCTTTATTTTTACACTGCACTTTAGATTTCAGATTGAACACACCCCACCCAAATCTAACTCTCTCTGCACATGTTACATCTGCCCCACCTGCAGTGCACATGGTTTTGCCCAACTGCTAACAGAGTTCCTGCTGCGATCAACTAAGAATTACTCCTATATACTTAAATTTCTATTTTCATTAATAGGAAATAGGAAAAATAGAATCAATTTAAAAATAAACCATATATTAGAAAAATGTGGAGAGAGAGTAGTCTGAATTGAGTTGGAAAGCAACCATTTATTTTCTCTCAGCCATTGAACTTAAACTTGCCAGCCATGAGCCAATTCCAAGCTTGAGAACTTTGCATCAATTGAAGCACACGTTCTTTAGTGCTTGCAATGTCTTCTGCATTGAAGTCACAAGCTGTCCAATGTTGATGGGAACTCATTTGCTTCATTCAAGTAATGCTCTGTGAGAACAGTATGTGGCTCTAGCCTCAGACCTTCCCTAAAGCTGACTTTAAGAGAAACTAGAGTGCTCTGTGTGTAGCCTCAACACTGAGCTTCTCACCACATGCTGAGCTCTTAGTTTCAAGACTATTTTAAAGCTCAACTTCAAAGGCATAAGGAAACTTAGTGAGACAAAAAAATGAAAATTGAACTAAAAGGAGGCACACACTAATATTTTTATCTTCTCGACAATTGCAGAAACATCTTGTAAAACTCAAAGGCATCAATATCTAAATTGCACACTTAGTAATTAAAAAAATATAAAAACAATTTTCTGCTACAACACAGTTCATTTGCATATTCCCGCCCAGAAGTAGAATAATGTAATCACAGAAAACATAGGAAATATGGTCAGATTATTAAAATGCTGACAAAATGCATGATATTGGAAGATTGAGGTTGAGAATTTTTGTTTTGTGCTACCTATCCATTAATCAAATATGCATGTTTGCAATTAAAATTTCTCCAATTTATTGGCAAAACACCAAAGCTATCATAAAAATACATGCAATAAAAAAGCAGGGCGAGCACACGATTATTGACAAATTGGTTCAATAATTATATAGTTTATTATGCATCACACATATTGTTAGAAAAACTAGTAAACTTCTACAGCCCAAACACTAATTTGACATTTTAAAATAAATGTTTCAAGTGAAGGCATTAAATGCAGTTGTGGATTCCAACTATCGGGGTAATTCTGAGTTTATCGAAGCAGGAACTTTGTAGGCAGTTGGGCAAAATCATGTGCACTGCAGGGGGAGGGCAGATATAACATGTGCAGAGAGAGTAACATTTGGGTGGGTTATTTTGTTTCTGTGCAGGGTAAATACTGGCTGCTTTATTTTTACACTGCACTTTAGATTTTAGATTGAACACACCCCACACAAATCTAACTCTCTCTGCACATGTTACATCTGCCCCACCTGCAGTGCACATGGTTTTGCCCAACTGCTAACAGAGTTCCTGCTGCGATCAACTAAGAATTACTCCTATATACTTAAATTTCTATTTTCATTAATAGGAAAATAGGAAAAATAGAATCAATTTAAAAATAAACCATATATTAGAAAAATGTGGAGAGAGAGTAGTCTGAATTGAGTTGGAAAGCAACTATTTACTTCCTCTCAGCCATTGAACTTAAACTTGCCAGCCATGAGCCAATTCCAAGCTTGAGAACTTTGCATCAATTGAAGCACACGTTCTTTAGTGCTTGCAATGTCTTCTGCATTGAAGTCACAAGCTGTCCAATGTTGATGGGAACTCATTTGCTTCATTCAAGTAATGCTCTGTGAGAACAGTATGTGGCTCTAGCCTCAGACCTTCCCTAAGGCTGACTTTAAGAGCAACTAGAGTGCTCTGTGTGTAGCCTCAACACTGAGCTTCTCACCACATGCTGAGCTCTTAGTTTCAAGACTATTTTAAAGCTCAACTTCAAAGGCATAAGGAAACTTAGTGAGACAAAAAAATGAAAACTGAACTAAAAGGAGGCACACACTAATATTTTTATCTTCTCGACAATTGCAGAAACATCTTGTAAAACTCAAAGGCATCAATATCTAAATTGCACACTTAGTAATTAAAAAAATATAAAAACAATTTTCTGCTACAGCACAGTTCATTTGCATATGCCCGCCCAGAAGTAGAATAATGTAATCACAGAAAACATAGGAAATATGGTCAGATTATTAAAGTGCTGACAAAATGCATGATATTGGAAGATTGAGGTTGAGAATTTTTGTTTTGTGCTACCTATCCATTAATCAAATATGCATGTTTGCAATTAAAATTTCTCCAATTTATTGGCAAAACACCAAAGCTATCATACAAATACATGCAATAAAAAAGAAGGGGGCGAGCACACGATTATTGACAAATTGGTTCAATAATTATATAGTTTATTATGCATCACACATATTGTTAGAAAAACTAGTAAACTTCTACAGCCCAAACACTAATTTGACATTTTAAAATAAATGTTTCAAGTGAAGGCATTAAATGCAGTTGAGGATTCCAACTATCGGGGTAATTCTGAGTTTATCGCAGCAGGAACTTTGTAGGCAGTTGGGCAATACCATGTGCACTGCAGGGGGAGGGCAGATATAACATGTGCAGAGAGAGTAACATTTGGGTGGGTTATTTTGTTTCTGTGCAGGGTAAATACTGGCTGCTTTATTTTTACACTGCACTTTAGATTTTAGATTGAACACACCACACCCAAATCTAACTCTCTCTGCACATGTTACATCTGCCCCACCTGCAGTGCACATGGTTTTGCCCAACTGCTAACAGAGTTCCTGCTGCGATCAACTAAGAAATACTCCTATATACTTAAATTTCTATTTTCATTAATAGGAAAATAGGAAAAATAGAATCAATTTAAAAATAAACCATATATTAGAAAAATGTGGAGAGAGAGTAGTCTGAATTGAGTTGGAAAGCAACTATTTACTTCCTCTCAGCCATTGAACTTAAACTTGCCAGCCATGAGCCAATTCCAAGCTTGAGAACTTTGCATCAATTGAAGCACACGTTCTTTAGTGCTTGCAATGTCTTCTGCATTGAAGTCACAAGCTGTCCAATGTTGATGGGAACTCATTTGCTTCATTCAAGTAATGCTCTGTGAGAACAGTATGTGGCTCTAGCCTCAGACCTTCCCTAAGGCTGACTTTAAGAGCAACTAGAATGCTCTGTGTGTAGCCTCAACACTGAGCTTCTCACCACATGCTGAGCTCTTAGTTTCAAGACTATTTTAAAGCTCAACTTCAAAGGCATAAGGAAACTTAGTGAGACAAAAAAATGAAAACTGAACTAAAAGGAGGCACACACTAATATTTTTATCTTCTCGACAATTGCAGAAACATCTTGTAAAACTCAAAGGCATCAATATCTAAATTGCACACTTAGTAATTAAAAAAATATAAAAACAATTTTCTGCTACAACACAGTTCATTTGCATATTCCCGCCCAGAAGTAGAATAATGTAATCACAGAAAACATAGGAAATATGGTCAGATTATTAAAATGCTGACAAAATGCATGATATTGGAAGATTGAGGTTGAGAATTTTTGTTTTGTGCTACCTATCCATTACTCAAATATGCATGTTTGCAATTAAAATTTCTCCAATTTATTGGCAAAACACCAAAGCTATCATAAAAATACATGCAATAAAAAAGCAGGGCGAGCACACGATTATTGACAAATTGGTTCAATAATTATATAGTTTATTATGCATCACACATATTGTTAGAAAAACTAGTAAACTTCTACAGCCCAAACACTAATTTGACATTTTAAAATAAATGTTTCAAGTGAAGGCATTAAATGCAGTTGAGGATTCCAACTATCGGGGTAATTCTGAGTTTATCGAAGCAGGAACTTTGTAGGCAGTTGGGCAAAATCATGTGCACTGCAGGGGGAGGGCAGATATAACATGTGCAGAGAGAGTAACATTTGGGTGGGTTATTTTGTTTCTGTGCAGGGTAAATACTGGCTGCTTTATTTTTACACTGCACTTTAGATTTTAGATTGAACACACCCCACCCAAATCTAACTCTCTCTGCACATGTTACATCTGCCCCACCTGCAGTGCACATGGTTTTGCCCAACTGCTAACAGAGTTCCTGCTGCGATCAACTAAGAATTACTCCTATATACTTAAATTTCTATTTTCATTAATAGGAAAATAGGAAAAATAGAATCAATTTAAAAATAAACCATATATTAGAAAAATGTGGAGAGAGAGTAGTCTGAATTGAGTTGGAAAGCAACTATTTACTTCCTCTCAGCCATTGAACTTAAACTTGCCAGCCATGAGCCAATTCCAAGCTTGAGAACTTTGCATCAATTGAAGCACACGTTCTTTAGTGCTTGCAATGTCTTCTGCATTGAAGTCACAAGCTGTCCAATGTTGATGGGAACTCATTTGCTTCATTCAAGTAATGCTCTGTGAGAAAAGTATGTGGCTCTAGCCTCAGACCTTCCCTAAGGCTGACTTTAAGAGCAACTAGAGTGCTCTGTGTGTAGCCTCAATACTGAGCTTCTCACCACATGCTGAGCTCTTAGTTTCAAGACTATTTTAAAGCTCAACTTCAAAGGCATAAGGAAACTTAGTGAGACAAAAAAATGAAAACTGAACTAAAAGGAGGCACACACTAATATTTTTATCTTCTCGACAATTGCAGAAACATCTTGTAAAACTCAAAGGCATCAATATCTAAATTGCACACTTAGTAATTAAAAAAATATAAAAACAATTTTCTGCTACAACACAGTTCATTTGCATATGCCCGCCCAGAAGTAGAATAATGTAATCACAGAAAACATAGGAAATATGGTCAGATTATTAAAATGCTGACAAAATGCATGATATTGGAAGATTGAGGTTGAGAATTTTTGTTTTGTGCTACCTATCCATTAATCAAATATGCATGTTTGCAATTAAAATTTCTCCAATTTATTGGCAAACCACCAAAGCTATCATACAAATACATGCAATAAAAAAGCAGGGGGCGAGCACACGATTATTGACAAATTGGTTCAATAATCATATAATTTATTATGCATCACACATATTGTTAGAAAAACTAGTAAACTTCTACAGCCCAAACACTAATTTGACATTTTAAAATAAATGTTTCAAGTGAAGGCATTAAATGCAGTTGGGGATTCCAACTATCGGGGTAATTCTGAGTTGATCACAGCAGGAACTTTGTTAGCAGTTGGGCAAAATCATGTGCACTGCAGGGGGGAGGGCAGATATAACATGTGCAGAGAAAGTTACATTTGGGTGGGTTATTTTGTTTCTGTGCAGGGTAAATACTGGCTGCTTTATTTTTACACTGCACTTTAGATTTCAGATTGAACACACCCCACCCAAATCTAACTCTCTCTGCACATGTTACATCTGCCCCACCTGCAGTGCACATGGTTTTGCCCAACTGCTAACAGAGTTCCTGCTGCGATCAACTAAGAATTACTCCTATATACTTAAATTTCTATTTTCATTAATAGGAAAATAGGAAAAATAGAATCAATTTAAAAATAAACCATATATTAGAAAAATGTGGAGAGAGAGTAGTCTGAATTGAGTTGGAAAGCAACTATTTACTTCCTCTCAGCCATTGAACTTAAACTTGCCAGCCATGAGCCAATTCCAAGCTTGAGAACTTTGCATCAATTGAAGCACACGTTCTTTAGTACTTGCAATGTCTTCTGCATTGAAGTCACAAGCTGTCCAATGTTGATGGGAACTCATTTGCTTCATTCAATAATGCTCTGTGAGAACAGTATGTGGCTCTAGCCTCAGACCTTCCCTAATGCTGACTTTAAGAGCAACTAGAGTGCTCTGTGTGTAGCCTCAACACTGAGCTTCTCACCACATGCTGAGCTCTTAGTTTCAAGACTATTTTAAAGCTCAACTTCAAAGGCATAAGGAAACTTAGTGAGACAAAAAAATGAAAACTGAACTAAAAGGAGGCACACACTAATATTTTTATCTTCTCGACAATTGCAGAAACATCTTGTAAAACTCAAAGGCATCAATATCTAAATTGCACACTTAGTAATTAAAAAAATATAAAAACAATTTTCTGCTACAGCACAGTTCATTTGCATATGCCCGCCCAGAAGTAGAATAATGTAATCACAGAAAACATAGGAAATATGGTCAGATTATTAAAATGCTGACAAAATGCATGATATTGGAAGATTGAGGTTGAGAATTTTTGTTTTGTGCTACCTATCCATTAATCAAATATGCATGTTTGCAATTAAAATTTCTCCAATTTATTGGCAAAACACCAAAGCTATCATAAAAATACATGCAATAAAAAAGCAGGACGAGCACACGATTATTGACAAATTGGTTCAATAATTATATAGTTTATTATGCATCACACATATTGTTAGAAAAACTAGTAAACTTCTACAGCCCAAACACTAATTTGACATTTTACAATAAATGTTTCAAGTGAAGGCATTAAATGCAGTTGAGGATTCCAACTATCGGGGTAATTCTGAGTTTATCGCAGCAGGAACTTTGTAGGCAGTTGGGCAAAATCATGTGCACTGCAGGGGGAGGGCAGATATAACATGTGCAGAGAGAGTTACATTTGGGTGGGTTATTTTGTTTCTGTGCAGGGTAAATACTGGCTGCTTTATTTTTACACTGCACTTTAGATTTTAGATTGAACACACCCCACCCAAATCTAACTCTCTCTGCACATGTTACATCTGCCCCACCTGCAGTGCACATGGTTTTGCCCAACTGCTAACAGAGTTCCTGCTGCGATCAACTAAGAATTACTCCTATATACTTAAATTTCTATTTTCATTAATAGGAAAATAGGAAAAATAGAATCAATTTAAAAATAAACCATATATTAGAAAAATGTGGAGAGAGAGTAGTTTGAATTGAGTTGGAAAGCAACTATTTGCTTCCTCTCAGCCATTGAACTTAAACTTGCCAGCCATGAGCCAATTCCAAGCTTGAGAACTTTGCATCAATTGAAGCACACGTTCTTTAGTGCTTGCAATGTCTTCTGCTTTGAAGTCACAAGCTGTCCAATGTTGATGGGAACTCACTTGCTTCATTCAAGTAATGCTCTGTGAGAACAGTATGTGGTTCTAGTCTCAGACCTTCCCTAAGACTGACTTTAAGAGCAACTAGAGTGCTCTGTGTGTAGCCTCAACACTGAGCTTCTCACCACATGCTGAGCTCTTAGTTTCAAGACTATTTTAAAGCTCAACTTCAAAGGCATAAGGAAACTTAGTGAGACAAAAAAATGAAAACTGAACTAAAAGGAGGCACACACTAATATTTTTATCTTCTCAACAATTGCAGAAACATCTCGTAAAACTCAAAGGCATCAATATCTAAATTGCACACTTAGTAATTAAAAAATATAAAAACAATTTTCTGCTACAACACAGTTCATTTGCATATGCCCGCCCAGAAGTAGAATAATGTAATCACAGAAAACATAGGAAATATGGTCAGATTATTAAAATGCTGACAAAATGCATGATATTGGAAGATTGAGGTTGATAATTTTTGTTTTGTGCTACCTATCCATTAATCAAATATGCATGTTTGCAATTAAAATTTCTCCAATTTATTGGCAAAACACCAAAGCTATCATAAAAATACATGCAATAAAAAAGCAGGGGGCGAGCACACGATTATTGACAAATTGGTTCAATAATTATATAGTTTATTATGCATCACACATATTGTTAGAAAAACTAGTATACTTCTACAGCCCAAACACTAATTTGACATTTTACAATAAATGTTTCAAGTGAAGGCATTAAATGCAGTTGAGGATTCCAACTATCGGGGTAATTCTGAGTTGATCGCAGCAGGAACTTTGTAGGCAGTTGGGCAAAATCATGTGCACTGCAGGGGGGAGGGCAGATATAACATGTGCAGAGAAAGTTACATTTGGGTGGGTTATTTTGTTTCTGTGCAGGGTAAATACTGGCTGCTTTATTTTTACACTGCACTTTAGATTTCAGATTGAACACACCCCACCCAAATCTAACTCTCTCTGCACGTTACATCTGCCCCACCTGCAGTGCACATGGTTTTGCCCAACTGCTAACAAAGTTCCTGCTGCGATCAACTAAGAATTACTCCTATATACTTAAATTTCTATTTTCATTAATAGGAAAATAGGAAAAATAGAATCAATTTAAAAATAAACCATATATTAGAAAAATGTGGAGAGAGAGTAGTCTGAATTGAGTTGGAAAGCAACTATTTACTTCCTCTCAGCCATTGAACTTAAACTTGCCAGCCATGAGCCAATTCCAAGCTTGAGAACTTTGCATCAATTGAAGCACACGTTCTTTAGTGCTTGCAATGTCTTCTGCTTTGAAGTCACAAGCTGTCCAATGTTGATGGGAACTCACTTGCTTCATTCAAGTAATGCTCTGTGAGAACAGTATGTGGTTCTAGCCTCAGACCTTCCCTAAGGCTGACTTTAAGAGCAACTAGAGTGCTCTGTGTGTAGCCTCAACACTGAGCTTCTCACCACATGCTGAGCTCTTAGTTTCAAGACTATTTTAAAGCTCAACTTCAAAGGCATAAGGAAACTTAGTGAGACAAAAAAATGAAAACTGAACTAAAAGGAGGCACACACTAATATTTTTATCTTCTCGACAATTGCAGAAACATCTTGTAAAACTCAAAGGCATCAATATCTAAATTGCACACTTAGTAATTAAAAAAATATAAAAACAATTTTCTGCTACAACACAGTTCATTTGCATATGCCCGCCCAGTAGTAGAATAATGTAATCACAGAAAACATAGGAAATATGGTCAGATTATTAAAATGCTGACAAAATGCATGATATTGGAAGATTGAGGTTGAGAATTTTTGTTTTGTGCTACCTATCCATTAATCAAATATGCATGTTTGCAATTAAAATTTCTCCAATTTATTGGCAAACCACCAAAGCTATCATACAAATACATGCAATAAAAAAGCAGGGGGCGAGCACACGATTATTGACAAATTGGTTCAATAATCATATAATTTATTATGCATCACACATATTGTTAGAAAAACTAGTAAACTTCTACAGCCCAAACACTAATTTGACATTTTAAAATAAATGTTTCAAGTGAAGGCATTAAATGCAGTTGGGGATTCCAACTATCGGGGTAATTCTGAGTTGATCACATCAGGAACTTTGTTAGCAGTTGGGCAAAATCATGTGCACTGCAGGGGGGAGGGCAGATATAACATGTGCAGAGAAAGTTACATTTGGGTGGGTTATTTTGTTTCTGTGCAGGGTAAATACTGGCTGCTTTATTTTTACACTGCACTTTAGATTTTAGATTGAACACACCCCACCCAAATCTAACTCTCTCTGCACATGTTACATCTGCCCCACCTGCAGTGCACATGGTTTTGCCCAACTGCTAACAGAGTTCCTGCTGCGATCAACTAAGTAATACTCCTATATACTTAAATTTCTATTTTCATTAATAGGAAAATAGGAAAAATAGAATCAATGTAAAAATAAACCATATATTAGAAAAATGTGGAGAGAGAGTAGTCTGAATTGAGTTGGAAAGCAACTATTTGCTTCCTCTCAGCCATTGAACTTAACCTTGCCAGCCATGAGCTAATTCCAAGCTTGAGAACTTTGCATCAATTGAAGCACACGTTCTTTAGTGCTTGCAATGTCTTCTGCTTTGAAGTCACAAGCTATCCAATGTTGATGGGAACTCACTTGCTTCATTCAAGTAATGCTCTGTGAGAACAGTATGTGGTTCTAGTCTCAGACCTTCCCTAAGACTGACTTTAAGAGCAACTAGAGTGCTCTGTGTGTAACCTCAACACTGAGCTTCTCACCACATGCTGAGCTCTTAGTTTCAAGACTATTTTAAAGCTCAACTTCAAAGGCATAAGGAAACTTAGTGAGACAAAAAAATGAAAACTGAACTAAAAGGAGGCACACACTAATATTTTTATCTTCTCGACAATTGCAGAAACATCTTGTAAAACTCAAAGGCATCAATATCTAAATTGCACACTTAGTAATTAAAAAAATATAAAAACAATTTTCTGCTACAGCACAGTTCATTTGCATATGCCCGCCCAGAAGTAGAATAATGTAATCACAGAAAACATAGGAAATATGGTCAGATTATTAAAATGCTGACAAAATGCATGATATTGGAAGATTGAGGTTGAGAATTTTTGTTTTGTGCTACCTATCCATTAATCAAATATGCATGTTTGCAATTAAAATTTCTCCAATTTATTGGCAAAACACCAAAGCTATCATAAAAATACATGCAATAAAAAAGCAGGGCGAGCACACGATTATTGACAAATTGGTTCAATAATTATATAGTTTATTATGCATCACACATATTGTTAGAAAAACTAGTAAACTTCTACAGCCCAAACACTAATTTGACATTTTAAAAATTATTTATTCCAAGTGAAGGCATTAAATGCAGTTGGGGATTCCAACTATCGGGGTAATTCTGAGTTGATCACAGCAGGAACTTTGTTAGCAGTTGGGCAAAATCATGTGCACTGCAGGGGGGAGGGCAGATATAACATGTGCAGAGAAAGTTACATTTGGGTGGGTTATTTTGTTTCTGTGCAGGGTAAATACTGGCTGCTTTATTTTTACACTGCACTTTAGATTTTAGATTGAACACACCCCACCCAAATCTAACTCTCTCTGCACATGTTACATCTGCCCCACCTGCAGTGCACATGGTTTTGCCCAACTGCTAACAGAGTTCCTGCTGCGATCAACTAAGAATTACTCCTATATACTTAAATTTCTATTTTCATTAATAGGAAAAATAGAATCAATTTAAAAATAAACCATATATTAGAAAAATGTGGAGAGAGAGTAGTCGGAATTGAGTTGGAAAGCAACTATTTACTTCCTCTCAGCCATTGAACTTAAACTTGCCAGCCATGAGCCAATTCCAAGCTTGAGAACTTTGCATCAATTGAAGCACACGTTCTTTAGTGCTTGCAATGTCTTCTGCATTGAAGTCACAAGCTGTCCAATGTTGATGGGAACTCATTTGCTTCATTCAAGTAATGCTCTGTGAGAACAGTATGTGGCTCTAGCCTCAGACCTTCCCTAAGGCTGACTTTAAGAGCAACTAGAGTGCTCTGTGTGTAGCCTCAACACTGAGCTTCTCACCACATGCTGAGATCTTAGTTTCAAGACTATTTTAAAGCTCAACTTCAAAGGCATAAGGAAACTTAGTGAGACAAAAAAATGAAAACTGAACTAAAAGGAGGCACACACTAATATTTTTATCTTCTCGACAATTGCAGAAACATCTTGTAAAACTCAAAGGCATCAATATCTAAATTGCACACTTAGTAATTAAAAAAATATAAAAACAATTTTCTGCTACAACACAGTTCATTTGCATATGCCCGACCAGAAGTAGAATAATGTAATCACAGAAAACATAGGAAATATGGTCAGATTATTAAAATGCTGACAAAATGCATGATATTGTTAGATTGAGGTTGAGAATTTTTGTTTTGTGCTACCTATCCATTAATCAAATATGCATGTTTGCAATTAAAATTTCTCCAATTTATTGGCAAACCACCAAAGCTATCATACAAATACATGCAATAAAAAAGCAGGGGGCGAGCACACGATTATTGACAAATTGGTTCAATAATCATATAATTTATTATGCATCACACATATTGTTAGAAAAACTAGTAAACTTCTACAGCCCAAACACTAATTTAACATTTTAAAATAAATGTTTCAAGTGAAGGCATTAAATGCAGTTGAGGATTCCAACTATCGGGGTAATTCTGAGTTGATCACAGCAGGAACTTTGTTAGCAGTTGGGCAAAACCATGTGCACTGCAGGGGAGGCAGATATAACATGTGCAGAGAGAGTACATTTGGGTGGGTTATTTTGTTTCTGTGCAGGGTAAATACTGGCTGCTTTATTTTTACACTGCACTTTAGATTTCAGATTGAACACACCCCACCCAAATCTAACTCTCTCTGCACATGTTACATCTGCCCCACCTGCAGTGCACATGGTTTTGCCCAACTGCTAACAAAGTTCCTGCTGCGATCAACTAAGAATTACTCCTATATACTTAAATTTCTATTTTCATTAATAGGAAAACAGGAAAAATAGAATCAATTTAAAAATAAACCATATATTAGAAAAATGTGGAGAGAGAGTAGTCTGAATTGAGTTGGAAAGCAACTATTTACTTCCTCTCAGCCATTGAACTTAAACTTGCCAGCCATGAGCCAATTCCAAGCTTGAGAACTTTGCATCAATTGAAGCACACGTTCTTTAGTGCTTGCAATGTCTTCTGCATTGAAGTCACAAGCTGTCCAATGTTGATGGGAACTCATTTGCTTCATTCAAGTAATGCTCTGTGAGAACAGTATGTGGCTCTAGCCTCAGACCTTCCCTAAGGCTGACTTTAAGAGCAACTAGAATGCTCTGTGTGTAGCCTCAACACTGAGCTTCTCACCACATGCTGAGCTCTTAGTTTCAAGACTATTTTAAAGCTCAACTTCAAAGGCATAAGGAAACTTAGTGAGACAAAAAAATGAAAACTGAACTAAAAGGAGGCACACACTAATATTTTTATCTTCTCAACAATTGCAGAAACATCTTGTAAAACTCAAAGGCATCAATATCTAAATTGCACACTTAGTAATTAAAAAAATATAAAAACAATTTTCTGCTACAACACAGTTCATTTGCATATGCCCGCCCAGAAGTAGAATAATGTAATCACAGAAAACATAGGAAATATGGTCAGATTATTAAAATGCTGACAAAATGCATGATATTGGAAGATTGAGGTTGAGAATTTTTGTTTTGTGCTACCTATCCATTAATCAAATATGCATGTTTGCAATTAAAATTTCTCCAATTTATTGGCAAAACTCCAAAGCTATCATAAAAATACATGCAATAAAAAAGCAGGGGGCGAGCACACGATTATTGACAAATTGGTTCAATAATCATATAGTTTATTATGCATCACACATATTGTTAGAAAAACTAGTAAACTTCTACAGCCCAAACACTAATTTGACATTTTAAAATAAATTTTTCAAGTGAAGGCATTAAATGCAGTTGAGGATTCCAACTATCGGGGTAATTCTGAGTTGATCACAGCAGGAACTTTGTTAGCAGTTGGGCAAAATCATGTGCACTGCAGGGGGGAGGGCAGATATAACATGTGCAGAGACAGTTACATTTGGGTGGGTTATATTGTTTCTGTGCAGGGTAAATACTGGCTGCTTTATTTTTACACTGCACTTTAGATTTCAGATTGAACACACCCCACCCAAATCTAACTCTCTCTGCACATGTTACATCTGCCCCACCTGCAGTGCACATGGTTTTGCCCAACTGCTAACAAAGTTCCTGCTGCAATCAACTAAGAATTACTCCTATATACTTAAAATATACTTAAATTTCTATTTTCATTAATAGGAAAATAGGAAAAATAGAATCAATTTAAAAATAAACCATAAATTAGAAAAATGTGGAGAGAGAGTAGTCTGAATTGAGTTGGAAAGCAACTATTTACTTCCTCTCAGCCATTGAACTTAAACTTGCCAGCCATGAGCCAATTCCAAGCTTGAGAACTTTGCATCAATTGAAGCCCACGTTCTTTAGTGCTTGCAATGTCTTCTGCATTGAAGTCACAAGCTGTCCAATGTTGATGGGAACTCATTTGCTTCATTCAAGTAATGCTCTGTGAGAACAGTATGTGGCTCTAGCCTCAGACCTTCCCTAAGGCTGACTTTAAGAGCAACTAGAGTGCTCTGTGTGTATCCTCAACACTGAGCTTCTCACCACATGCTGAGCGCTTAGTTTCAAGACTATTTTAAAGCTCAACTTCAAAGGCATAAGGAAACTTAGGGAGACGAAAAAATGAAAACTGAACTAAAATGAGGCACACACTAATATTTTTATCTTCTCGACAATTGCAGAAACATCTTGTAAAACTCAAAGGCATCAATATCTAAATTGCACACTTAGTAATTAAAAAAATATAAAAACAATTTTCTGCTACAACACAGTTCATTTGCATATGCCCACCCAGAAGTAGAATAATGTAATCACAGAAAACATAGGAAATATGGTCATATTATTAAAATGCTGACAAAATGCACGATATTGGAAGATTGAGGTTGAGAATTTTTGTTTTGTGCTACCTATCCATTAATCAAATATGCATGTTTGCAATTAAAATTTCTCCAATTTATTGGCAAACCACCAAAGCTATCATACAAATACGTGCAATAAAAAAAGCAGGGGCGAGCACACGATTATTGACAAATTGGTTCAATAATCATATAGTTTATTATGCATCACACATATTGTTAGAAAACTAGTAAACTTCTACAGCCCAAACACTAATTTGACATTTTAAAATAAATGTTTCAAGTGAAGGCATTAAATGCAGTTGAGGATTCCAACTATCGGGGTAATTCTGAGTTGATCGCAGCATGAACTTTGTTAGCAGTTGGGCAAAATCATGTGCACTGCAGGGGGGAGGGCAGATATAACATGTGCAGAGAGAGTTACATTTGGGTGGGTTATTTTGTTTCTGTGCAGGGTAAATACTGGCTGTTTATTTTTACACTGCACTTTAGATTTCAGATTGAACACACCCCACCCAATTCTAATTCTCTCTGCACATGTTACATCTGCCCCACCTGCAGTGCACATGGTTTTGCCCAACTGCTAACAGAGTTCCTGCTGTGATCAACTAAGAATTACTCCTATATACTTAAATTTCTATTTTCATTAATAGTAAAATAGGAAAAATAGAATCAATTGAAAAATAAACCATATATTAGAAAAATGTGGAGAGAGAGTAGTCTGAATTGAGTTGGAAAGCAACTATTTATTTCCTCTCAGCCATTGAACTTAAACTTGCCAGCCATGAGCCAATTCCAAGCTTGAGAACTTTGCATCAATTGAAGCACACGTTCTTTAATGCTTGCAATGTCTTCTGCATTGAAGTCACAAGCTGTCCAATGTTGATGGGAACTCATTTGCTTCATTCAAGTAATGCTCTGTGAGAACAGTATGTGGCTCTAGCCTCAGACCTTCCCTAAGGCTGACTTTAAGAGCAACTAGAGTGCTCTGTATGTAGCCTCAACACTGAGCTTCTCACCACATGCTGAGCTCTTAGTTTCAAGATTATTTTAAAGCTCAACTTCAAAGGCATAAGGAAACTTAGTGAGACAAAAAAATGAAAACTGATCTAAACGGAGGCACACACTAATATTTTTATCTTCTCAACAATTGCAGAAACATCTTGTAAAACTCAAAGGCATCAATATCTAAATTGCACACTTAGTAATTAAAAAAATATAAAAACAATTTTCTGCTACAACACAGTTCATTTGCATATGCCCGCCCAGAAGTAGAATAATGTAATCACAGAAAACATAGGAAATATGGTCATATTATTAAAATGCTGACAAAATGCATGATATTGGAAGATTGAGGTTGAGAATTTTTTTTTGTGCTACCTATCCAGTAATCAAATATGCATGTTTGCAATTAAAATTTCTCCAATTTATTGGCAAACCACCAAAGCTATCATACAAATACGTGCAATAAAAAAGCAGGGGCGAGCACACGATTATTGACAAATTGGTTCAATAATCATATAGTTTATTATGCATCACACATATTGTTAGAAAAACTAGTAAACTTCTACAGCCCAAACACTAATTTGACATTTTAAAATAAATGTTTCAAGTGAAGGCATTAAATGCAGTTGAGGATTCCAACTATCGGAGTGATTCTGAGTTGATCGCAGCATGAACTTTGTTAGCAGTTGGGCAAAATCATGTGCACTGCAGGGGCGAGGGCAGATATAACATGTGCAGAGAGAGTTACATTTGGGTGGGTTATTTTGTTTCTGTGCAGGGTAAATACTGGCTGTTTATTTTTACACTGCACTTTAGATTTCAGATTGAACACACCCCACCCAAATCTAATTCTCTCTGCACATGTTACATCTGCCCCACCTGCAGTGCACATGGTTTTGCCCAACTGCTAACAGAGTTCCTGCTGTGATCAACTAAGAATTACTCCTATATACTTAAATTTTTATTTTCATTAATAGGAAAATAGGAAAAATAGAATCAATTTAAAAATAAACCATATATTAGAAAAATGTGGAGAGAGAGTAGTCTGAATTGAGTTGGAAAGCAACTATTTACTTCCTCTCAGCCATTGAACTTAAACTTGCCAGCCATGAGCCAATTCCAAGCTTGAGAACTTTGCATCAATTGAAGCACACGTTCTTTAGTGCTTGCAATGTCTTCTGCTTTGAAGTCACAAGCTGTCCAATGTTGATGGGAACTCATTTGCTTCATTCAAGTAATGCTCTGTGAGAACAGTATGTGGCTCTAACCTCAGACCTTCCCTAAGGCTGACTTTAAGAGCAACTAGAGTGCTCTGTGTGTAGCCTCAACACTGAGCTTCTCACCACATGCTGAGCTCTTAGTTTCAAGACTATTTTAAAGCTCAACTTCAAAGGCATAAGGATACTTAGTGAGACAAAAAAATGAAAACTGAACTAAAAGGAGGCACACACTAATATTTTTATCTTCTCAACAATTGCAGAAACATCTTGTAAAACTCAAAGGCATCAATATCTAAATTGCACACTTAGTAATTAAAAAAATATAAAAACAATTTTCTGCTACAACACAGTTCATTTGCATATGCCCACCCAGAAGTAGAATAATGTAATCACAGAAAACATAGGAAATATGGTCATATTATTAAAATGCTGACAAAATGCACGATATTGGAAGATCGAGGTTGAGAATTTTTGTTTTGTGCTACCTATCCATTAATCAAATATGCATGTTTGCAATTAAAATTTCTCCAATTTATTGGCAAACCACCAAAGCTATCATACAAATACGTGCAATAAAAAAAGCAGGGGCGAGCACACGATTATTGACAAATTGGTTCAATAATCATATAGTTTATTATGCATCACACATATTGTTAGAAAAACTAGTAAACTTCTACAGCCCAAACACTAATTTGACATTTTAAAATAAATGTTTCAAGTGAAGGCATTAAATGCAGTTGAGGATTCCAACTATCGGGGTAATTCTGAGTTGATCGCAGCATGAACTTTGTTAGCAGTTGGGCAAAATCATGTGCACGGCAGGGGCGAGGGCAGATATAACATGTGCAGAGAGAGTTACATTTGGGTGGGTTATTTTGTTTCTGTGCAGGGTAAATACTGGCTGTTTATTTTTACACTGCACTTTAGATTTCAGATTGAACACACCCCACCCAATTCTAATTCTCTCTGCACATGTTACATCTGCCCCACCTGCAGTGCACATGGTTTTGCCCAACTGCTAACAGAGTTCCTGCTGTGATCAACTAAGAATTACTCCTATATACTTAAATTTCTATTTTCATTAATAGTAAAATAGGAAAAATAGAATCAATTTAAAAATAAACCATATATTAGAAAAATGTGGAGAGAGAGTAGTCTGAATTGAGTTGGAAAGCAACTTTTTACTTCCTCTCAGCCATTGAACTTAAACTTGCCAGCCATGAGCCAATTCCAAGCTTGAGAACTTTGCATCAATTGAAGCACACGTTCTTTAGTGCTTGCAATGTCTTCTGCTTTGAAGTCACAAGCTGTCCAATGTTGATGGGAACTCACTTGCTTCATTCAAGTAATGCTCTGTGAGAACAGTATGTGGTTCTAGCCTCAGACCTTCCCTAAGGCTGACTTTAAGAGCAACTAGAGTGCTCTGTGTGTAGCCTCAACACTGAGCTTCTCACCACATGCTGAGCTCTTAGTTTCAAGACTATTTTAAAGCTCAACTTCAAAGGCATAAGGAAACTTAGTGAGACAAAAAAATGAAAACTGAACTAAAAGGAGGCACACACTAATATTTTTATCTTCTCAACAATTGCAGAAACATCTTGTAAAACTCAAAGGCATCAATATCTAAATTGCACACTTAGTAATTAAAAAAATATAAAACAATTTTCTGCTACAACACAGTTCATTTGCATATGCCCGCCCAGAAGTAGAATAATGTAATCACAGAAAACATAGGAAATATGGTCAGATTATTAAAATGCTGACAAAATGCATGATATTGGAAGATTGAGATTGAGAATTTTTGTTTTGTGCCACCTATCCATTAATCAAATATGCATGTTTGCAATTAAAATTTCTCCAATTTATTGGCAAAACACCAAAGCTATCATAAAAATACATGCAATAAAAAAGCAGGGCGAGCACACGATTATTGACAAATTGGTTCAATAATTATATAGTTTATTATGCATCACACATATTGTTAGAAAAACTAGTAAACTTCTACAGCCCAAACACTAATTTGACATTTTAAAATAAATGTTTCAAGTGAAGGCATTAAATGCAGTTAAGGATTCCAACTATCGGGGTAATTCTGAGTTGATCACAGCAGGAACTTTGTTAGCAGTTGGGCAAAATCATGTGCACTGCAGGGGGGAGGGCAGATATAACATGTGCAGAGAGAGTTACATTTGGGTGGGTTATTTTGTTTCTGTGCAGGGTAAATACTGGCTGCTTTATGTTTACACTGCACTTTAGATTTCAGATTGAACACACCCCACCCAAATCTAACTCTCTCTGCACATGTTACATCTGCCCCACCTGCAGTGCACATGGTTTTGCCCAACTGCTAACAAAGTTCCTGCTGCAATCATCTAAGAATTACTCCTATATACTTAAATTTCTATTTTCATTAATAGGAAAATAGGAAAAATAGAATCAATTTAAAAATAAACCATATATTAGAAAAATGTGGAGAGAGAGTAGTCTGAATTGAGTTGGAAAGCAACTATTTACTTCCTCTCAGCCATTGAACTTAAACTTGCCAGCCATGAGCCAATTCCAAGCTTGAGAACTTTGCATCAATTGAAGCACACGTTCTTTAGTGCTTGCAATGTCTTCTGCATTGAAATCACAAGCTGTCCAATGTTGATGGGAACTCATTTGCTTCATTCAAGTAATGCTCTGTGAGAACAGTATGTGGCTCTAGCCTCAGACCTTCCCTAAGGCTGACTTTAAGAGAAACTAGAGTGCTCTGTGTGTAGCCTCAACACTGAGCTTCTCACCACATGCTGAGCTCTTAGTTTCAAGACTATTTTAAAGCTCAACTTCAAAGGCATAAGGAAACTTAGTGAGACAAAAAAATGAAAACTGAACTAAAAGGAGGCACACACTAATATTTTTATCTTCTCAACAATTGCAGAAACATCTTGTAAAACTCAAAGGCATCAATATCTAAATTGCACACTTAGTAATTAAAAAAATATAAAAACAATTTTCTGCTACAACAGAGTTCATTTGCATATGCCCGCCCAGAAGTAGAATAATGTAATCACGGAAAACATAGGAAATATGGTCAGATTATTAAAATGCTGACAAAATGCATGATATTGGAAGATTGAGGTTGAGAATTTTTGTTTTGTGCTACCTATCCATTAATCAAATATGCATGTTTGCAATTAAAATTTCTCCAATTTATTGGCAAAACACCAAAGCTATCATAAAAATACATGCAATAAAAAAGCAGGGCGAGCACACGATTATTGACAAATTGGTTCAATAATTATATAGTTTATTATGCATCACACATATTGTTAGAAAAACTAGTAAACTTCTACAGCCCAAACACTAATTTGACATTTTACAATAAATGTTTCAAGTGAAGGCATTAAATGCAGTTGAGGATTCCAACTATCGGGGTAATTCTGAGTTTATCGCAGCAGGAACTTTGTAGGCAGTTGGGCAAAATCATGTGCACTGCAGGGGGAGGGCAGATATAACATGTGCAGAGAGAGTAACATTTGGGTGTGTTATTTTGTTTCTGTGCAGGGTAAATACTGGCTGCTTTATTTTTACACTGCACTTTAGATTTTAGATTGAACACACCCCACCCAAATCTAACTCTCTCTGCACATGTTACATCTGCCCCACCTGCAGTGCACATGGTTTTGCCCAACTGCTAACAGAGTTCCTGCTGCGATCAACTAAGAATTACTCCTATATACTTAAATTTCTATTTTCATTAATAGGAAAAATAGAATCAATTTAAAAATAAACCATATATTAGAAAAATGTGGAGAGAGAGTAGTCTGAATTGAGTTGGAAAGCAACTATTTGCTTCCTCTCAGCCATTGAACTTAAACTTGCCAGCCATGAGCCAATTCCAAGCTTGAGAACTTTGCATCAATTGAAGCACACGTTCTTTAGTGCTTGCAATGTCTTCTGCTTTAAAGTCACAAGCTGTCCAATGTTGATGGGAACTCACTTGCTTCATTCAAGTAATGCTCTGTGAGAACAGTATGTGGTTCTAGCCTCAGACCTTCCCTAAGGCTGACTTTAAGAGCAACTAGAGTGCTCTGTGTGTAGCCTCAACACTGAGCTTCTCACCACATGCTTAGTTTCAAGACTATTTTAAAGCTCAACTTCAAAGGCATAAGGAAACTTAGTGAGACAAAAAAATGAAAACTGAACTAAAAGGAGGCACACACTAATATTTTTATCTTCTCGACAATTGCAGAAACATCTTGTAAAACTCAAAGGCATCAATATCTAAATTGCACACTTAGTAATTAAAAAAATATAAAAACAATTTTCTGCTACAGCACAGTTCATTTGCATATGCCCGCCCAGAAGTAGAATAATGTAATCACAGAAAACATAGGAAATATGGTCAGATTATTAAAGTGCTGACAAAATGCATGATATTGGAAGATTGAGGTTGAGAATTTTTGTTTTGTGCTACCTATCCATTAATCAAATATGCATGTTTGCAATTAAAATTTCTCCAATTTATTGGCAAACCACCAAAGCTATCATACAAATACATGCAATAAAAAAGCAGGAGGCGAGCACACGATTATTGACAAATTGGTTCAATAATCATATAATTTATTATGCATCACACATATTGTTAGAAAAACTAGTAAACTTCTACAGCCCAAACACTAATTTGACATTTTAAAATAAATGTTTCAAGTGAAGGCATTAAATGAAGTTGAGGATTCCAACTATCGGGGTAATTCTGAGTTGATCACAGCAGGAACTTTGTTAGCAGTTGGGCAAAATCATGTGCACTGCAGGGGGGAGGGCAGATATAACATGTGCAGAGAAAGTTACATTTGGGTGGGTTATTTTGTTTCTGTGCAGGGTAAATACTGGCTGCTTTATTTTTACACTGCACTTTAGATTTTAGATTGAACACACCCCACCCAAATCTAACTCTCTCTGCACGTTACATCTGCCCCACCTGCAGTGCACATGGTTTTGCCCAACTGCTAACAAAGTTCCTGCTGCGATCAACTAAGAATTACTCCTATATACTTAAATTTCTATTTTCATTAATAGGAAAATAGGAAAAATAGAATCAATTTAAAAATAAACCATATATTAGAAGAATATGGAGAGAGAGTAGTCTGAATTGAGTTGGAAAGCAACTATTTACTTCCTCTCAGCCATTGAACTTAAACTTGCCAGCCATGAGCCAATTCCAAGCTTGAGAACTTTGCATCAATTGAAGCACACGTTCTTTAGTGCTTGCAATGTCTTCTGCATTGAAGTCACAAGCTGTCCAATGTTGATGGGAACTCATTTGCTTCATTCAAGTAATGCTCTGTGAGAACAGTATGTGGTTCTAGCCTCAGACCTTCCCTAAGGCTGACTTTAAGAGCAACTAGAGTGCTCTGTGTGTAGCCTCAACACTGAGCTTCTCACCACATGCTTAGTTTCAAGACTATTTTAAAGCTCAACTTCAAAGGCATAAGGAAACTTAGTGAGACAAAAAAATGAAAACTGAACTAAAAGGAGGCACACATTAATATTTTTATCTTCTCGACAATTGCAGAAACATCTTGTAAAACTCAAAGGCATCAATATCTAAATTGCACACTTAGTAATTAAAAAAATATAAAAACAATTTTCTGCTACAGCACAGTTCATTTGCATATGCCCGCCCAGAAGTAGAATAATGTAATCACAGAAAACATAGGAAATATGGTCAGATTATTAAAGTGCTGACAAAATGCATGATATTGGAAGATTGAGGTTGAGAATTTTTGTTTTGTGCTACCTATCCATTAATCAAATATGCATGTTTGCAATTAAAATTTCTCCAATTTATTGGCAAACCACCAAAGCTATCATACAAATACATGCAATAAAAAAGCAGGGGGCGAGCACACGATTATTGACAAATTGGTTCAATAATCATATAATTTATTATGCATCACACATATTGTTAGAAAAACTATTAAACTTCTACAGCCCAAACACTAATTTGACATTTTAAAATAAATGTTTCAAGTGAAGGCATTAAATGCAGTTGAGGATTCCAACTATCGGGGTAATTCTGAGTTGATCACAGCAGGAACTTTGTTAGCAGTTGGGCAAAATCATGTGCACTGCAGGGGGGAGGGCAGATATAACATGTGCAGAGAAAGTTACATTTGGGTGGGTTATTTTGTTTCTGTGCAGGGTAAATACTGGCTGCTTTATTTTTACACTGCACTTTAGATTTCAGATTGAACACACCCCACCCAAATCTAACTCTCTCTGCACGTTAAATCTGCCCCACCTGCAGTGCACATGGTTTTGCCCAACTGCTAACAAAGTTCCTGCTGCGATCAACTAAGAATTACTCCTATATACTTAAATTTCTATTTTCATTAATAGGAAAATAGGAAAAATAGAATCAATTTAAAAATAAACCATATATTAGAAAAATGTGGAGAGAGAGTAGTCTGAATTGAGTTGGAAAGCAACTATTTACTTCCTCTCAGCCATTGAACTTAAACTTGCCAGCCATGAGCCAATTCCAAGCTTGAGAACTTTGCATCAATTGAAGCACACGTTCTTTAGTGCTTGCAATGTCTTCTGCATTGAAGTCACAAGCTGTCCAATGTTGATGGGAACTCACTTGCTACATTCAAGTAATGCTCTGTGAGAACAGTATGTGGTTCTAGCCTCAGACCTTCCCTAAGACTGATTTTAAGAGCAACTAGAGTGCTCTGTGTGTAGCCTCAACACTGAGCTTCTCACCACATGCTGAGCTCTTAGTTTCAAGACTATTTTAAAGCTCAACTTCAAAGGCATAAGGAAACTTAGTGAGACAAAAAAATGAAAACTGAACTAAAAGGAGGCACACACTAATATTTTTATCTACTCGACAATTGCAGAAACATCTTGTAAAACTCAAAGGCATCAATATCTAAATTGCACACTTAGTAATTAAAAAAATATAAAAACAATTTTCTGCTACAACACAGTTCATTTGCATATGCCCGCCCAGAAGTAGAATAATGTAATCACAGAAAACATAGGAAATATGGTCAGATTATTAAAATGCTGACAAAATGCATGATATTGGAAGATTGAGGTTGAGAATTTTTGTTTTGTGCTACCTATCCATTAATCAAATATGCATGTTTGCAATTAAAATTTCTCCAATTTATTGGCAAACCACCAAAGCTATCATACAAATACATGCAATAAAAAAGCAGGGGGCGAGCACACGATTATTGACAAATTGGTTCAATAATCATATAATTTATTATGCATCACACATATTGTTAGAAAAACTAGTAAACTTCTACAGCCCAAACACTAATTTGACATTTTAAAATAAATGTTTCAAGTGAAGGCATTAAATGCAGTTGAGGATTCCAACTATCGGGGTAATTCTGAGTTGATCACAGCAGGAACTTTGTTAGCAGTTGGGCAAAATCATGTGCACTGCAGGGGGGAGGGCAGATATAACATGTGCAGAGAAAGTTACATTTGGGTGGGTTATTTTGTTTCTGTGCAGGGTAAATACTGGCTGCTTTATTTTTACACTGCACTTTAGATTTCAGATTGAACACACCCCACCCAAATCTAACTCTCTCTGCACATGTTACATCTGCCCCACCTGCAGTGCACATGGTTTTGCCCAACTGCTAACAAAGTTCCTGCTGCAATCAACTAAGAATTACTCCTATATACTTAAATTTCTATTTTCATTAATAGGAAAATAGGAAAAATAGAATCAATTTAAAAATAAACCATATATTAGAAAAATGTGGAGAGAGAGTAGTCTGAATTGAGTTGGAAAGCAACTATTTACTTCCTCTCAGCCATTGAACTTAAACTTGCCAGCCATGAGCCAATTCCAAGCTTGAGAACTTTGCATCAATTGAAGCACACGTTCTTTAGTGCTTGCAATGTCTTCTGCATTGAAGTCACAAGCTGTCCAATGTTGATGGGAACTCATTTGCTTCATTCAAGTAATGCTCTGTGAGAACAGTATGTGGCTCTAGCCTCAGACCTTCCCTAAGGCTGACTTTAAGAGCAACTAGAGTGCTCTGTGTGTAGCCTCAACACTGAGCTTCTCACCACATGCTGAGCTCTTAGTTTCAAGACTATTTTAAAGCTCAACTTCAAAGGCATAAGGAAACTTAGTGAGACAAAAAAATGAAAACTGAACTAAAAGGAGGCACACACTAATATTTTTATCTTCTCAACAATTGCAGAAACATCTTGTAAAACTCAAAGGCATCAATATCTAAATTGCACACTTAGTAATTAAAAAAATATAAAAACAATTTTCTGCTACAACACAGTTCATTTGCATATGCCCGCCCAGAAGTAGAATAATGTAATCACAGAAAACATAGGAAATATGGTCAGATTATTAAAATGCTGACAAAATGCATGATATTGGAAGATTGAGGTTGAGAATTTTTGTTTTGTGCTACCTATCCATTAATCAAATATGCATGTTTGCAATTAAAATTTCTCCAATTTATTGGCAAACCACCAAAGCTATCATACAAATACATGCAATAAAAAAGCAGGGGGCGAGCACACGATTATTGACAAATTGGTTCAATAATCATATAATTTATTATGCATCACACATATTGTTAGAAAAACTAGTAAACTTCTACAGCCCAAACACTAATTTGACATTTTAAAATAAATGTTTCAAGTGAAGGCATTAAATGCAGTTGAGGATTCCAACTATCGGGGTAATTCTGAGTTTATCGCAGCAGGAACTTTGTAGGCAGTTGGGCAAAATCATGTGCACTGCAGGGGGAGGGCAGATATAACATGTGCAGAGAGAGTAACATTTGGGTGGGTTATTTTGTTTCTGTGCAGGGTAAATACTGGCTGCTTTATTTTTACACTGCACTTTAGATTTTAGATTGAACACACCCCACCCAAATCTAACTCTCTCTGCACATGTTACATCTGCCCCACCTGCAGTGCACATGGTTTTGCCCAACTGCTAACAGAGTTCCTGCTGCGATCAACTAAGAATTACTCCTATATACTTAAATTTCTATTTTCATTAATAGGAAAAATAGAATCAATTTAAAAATAAACCATATATTAGAAAAATGTGGAGAGAGAGTAGTCTGAATTGAGTTGGAAATCAACTATTTACTTCCTCTCAGCCATTGAACGTAAACTTGCCAGCCATGAGCCAATTCCAAGCTTGAGAACTTTGCATCAATTGAAGCACACGTTCTTTAATGCTTGCAATGTCTTCTGCATTGAAGTCACAAGCTGTCCAATGTTGATGGGAACTCATTTGCTTCATTCAAGTAATGCTCTGTGAGAACAGTATGTGGCTCTAGCCTCAGACCTTCCCTAAGGCTGACTTTAAGAGCAACTAGAGTGCTCTGTGTGTAGCCTCAACACTGAGCTTCTCACCACATGCTGAGCTCTTAGTTTCAAGACTATTTTAAAGCTCAACTTCAAAGGCATAAGGAAACTTAGTGAGACAAAAAAATGAAAACTGAACTAAAAGGAGGCACACACTAATATTTTTATCTTCTCAACAATTGCAGAAACATCATGTAAAACTCAAAGGCATCAATATCTAAATTGCACACTTAGTAATTAAAAAAATATAAAAACAATTTTCTGCTACAACACAGTTCATTTGCATATGCCCGCCCAGAAGTAGAATAATGTAATCACAGAAAACATAGGAAATATGGTCAGATTATTAAAATGCTGACAAAATGCATGATATTGGAAGATTGAGGTTGAGAATTTTTGTTTTGTGCTACCTATCCATTAATCAAATATGCATGTTTGCAATTAAAATTTCTCCAATTTATTGGCAAAACACCAAAGCTATCATAAAAATACATGCAATAAAAAAGCAGGGCGAGCACACGATTATTGACAAATTGGTTCAATAATCATATAATTTATTATGCATCACACATATTGTTAGAAAAACTAGTAAACTTCTACAGCCCAAACACTAATTTGACATTTTAAAATAAATGTTTCAAGTGAAGGCATTAAATGCAGTTGAGGATTCCAACTATCGGGGTAATTCTGAGTTTATCGCAGCAGGAACTTTGTAGGCAGTTGGGCAAAATCATGTGCACTGCAGGGGGAGGGCAGATATAACATGTGCAGAGAGAGTAACATTTGGGTGGGTTATTTTGTTTCTGTGCAGGGTAAATACTGGCTGCTTTATTTTTACACTGCACTTTAGATTTTAGATTGAACACACCCCACCCAAATCTAACTCTCTCTGCACATGTTACATCTGCCCCACCTGCAGTGCACATGGTTTTGCCCAACTGCTAACAGAGTTCCTGCTGCGATCAACTAAGAATTACTCCTATATACTTAAATTTCTATTTTCATTAATAGGAAAATAGGAAAAATAGAATCAATTTAAAAATAAACCATATATTAGAAAAATGTGGAGAGAGAGTAGTCTGAATTGAGTTGGAAAGCAACTATTTACTTCCTCTCAGCCATTGAACTTAAACTTGCCAGCCATGAGCCAATTCCAAGCTTGAGAACTTTGCATCAATTGAAGCACACGTTCTTTAGTGCTTGCAATGTCTTCTGCATTGAAGTCACAAGCTGTCCAATGTTGATGGGAACTCATTTGCTTCATTCAAGTAATGCTCTGTGAGAACAGTATGTGGCTCTAGCCTCAGACCTTCCCTAAGGCTGACTTTAAGAGCAACTAGAGTGCTCTGTGTGTAGCCTCAACACTGAGCTTCTCACCACATGCTGAGCTCTTAGTTTCAAGACTATTTTAAAGCTCAACTTCAAAGGCATAAGGAAACTTAGTGAGACAAAAAAATGAAAACTGAACTAAAAGGAGTCACACACTAATATTTTTATCTTCTCGACAATTGCAGAAACATCTTGTAAAACTCAAAGGCATCAATATCTAAATTGCACACTTAGTAATTAAAAAAATATAAAAACAATTTTCTGCTACAACACAGTTCATTTGCATATGCCCGCCCAGAAGTAGAATAATGTAATCACAGAAAACATAGGAAATATGGTCAGATTATTAAAATGCTGACAAAATGCATGATATTGGAAGATTGAGGTTGAGAATTTTTGTTTTGTGCTACCTATCCATTAATCAAATATGCATGTTTGCAATTAAAATTTCTCCAATTTATTGGCAAAACACCAAAGCTATCATACAAATACATGCAATAAAAAAGCAGGGCGAGCACACGATTATTGACAAATTGGTTCAATAATTATATAGTTTATTATGCATCACACATATTGTTAGAAAAACTAGTAAACTTCTACAGCCCAAACACTAATTTGACATTTTAAAATAAATGTTTCAAGTGAAGGCATTAAATGCAGTTGAGGATTCCAACTATCGGGGTAATTCTGAGTTGATCGCAGCAGGAACTTTGTAGGCAGTTGGGCAAAATCATGTGCACTGCAGGGGGAGGGCAGATATAACATGTGCAGAGAGAGTAACATTTGGGTGGGTTATTTTGTTTCTGTGCAGGGTAAATACTGGCTGCTTTATTTTTACACTGCACTTTAGATTTTAGATTGAACACACCCCACCCAAATCTAACTCTCTCTGCACATGTTACATCTGCCCCACCTGCAGTGCACATGGTTTTGCCCAACTGCTAACAGAGTTCCTGCTGCGATCAACTAAGAATTACTCCTATATACTTAAATTTCTATTTTCATTAATAGGAAAATAGGAAAAATAGAATCAATTTAAAAATAAACCATATATTAGAAAAATGTGGAGAGAGAGTAGTCTGGATTGAGTTGGAAAGCAACTATTTACTTCCTCTCAGCCATTGAACTTAAACTTGCCAGCCATGAGCCAATTCCAAGCTTGAGAACTTTGCATCAATTGAAGCACACGTTCTTTAATGCTTGCAATGTCTTCTGCATTGAAGTCACAAGCTGTCCAATGTTGATGGGAACTCATTTGCTTCATTCAAGTAATGCTCTGTGAGAACAGTATGTGGCTCTAGCCTCAGACCTTCCCTAAGGCTGACTTTAAGAGCAACTAGAGTGCTCTGTGTGTAGCCTCAACACTGAGCTTCTCACCACATGCTGAGCTCTTAGTTTCAAGACTATTTTAAAGCTCAACTTCAAAGGCATAAGGAAACTTAGTGAGACAAAAAAATGAAAACTGAACTAAAAGGAGTCACACACTAATATTTTTATCTTCTCGACAATTGCAGAAACATCTTGTAAAACTCAAAGGCATCAATATCTAAATTGCACACTTAGTAATTAAAAAAATATAAAAACAATTTTCTGCTACAACACAGTTCATTTGCATATGCCCGCCCAGAAGTAGAATAATGTAATCACAGAAAACATAGGAAATATGGTCAGATTATTAAAATGCTGACAAAATGCATGATATTGGAAGATTGAGGTTGAGAATTTTTGTTTTGTGCTACCTATCCATTAATCAAATATGCATGTTTGCAATTAAAATTTCTCCAATTTATTGGCAAACCACCAAAGCTATCATAAAAATACATGCAATAAAAAAGCAGGGGGCGAGCACACGATTATTGACAAATTGGTTCAATAATTATATAGTTTATTATGCATCACACATATTGTTAGAAAAACTAGTAAACTTCTACAGCCCAAACACTAATTTGACATTTTAAAATAAATGTTTCAAGTGAAGGCATTAAATGCAGTTGAGGATTCCAACTATCGGGGTAATTCTGAGTTTATCGCAGCAGGAACTTTGTAGGCAGTTGGGCAAAATCATGTGCACTGCAGGGGGAGGGCAGATATAACATGTGCAGAGAGAGTAACATTTGGGTGGGTTATTTTGTTTCTGTGCAGGGTAAATACTGGCTGCTTTATTTTTACACTGCACTTTAGATTTTAGATTGAACACACCCCACCCAAATCTAACTCTCTCTGCACATGTTACATCTGCCCCACCTGCAGTGCACATGGTTTTGCCCAACTGCTAACAGAGTTCCTGCTGCGATCAACTAAGAATTACTCCTATATACTTAAATTTCTATTTTCATTAATAGGAAAATAGGAAAAATAGAATCAATTTAAAAATAAACCATATATTAGAAAAATGTGGAGAGAGAGTAGTCTGAATTGAGTTGGAAAGCAACTATTTACTTCCTCTCAGCCATTGAACTTAAACTTGCCAGCCATGAGCCAATTCCAAGCTTGAGAACTTTGCATCAATTGAAGCACACGTTCTTAATGCTTGCAATGTCTTCTGCATTGAAGTCACAAGCTGTCCAATGTTGATGGGAACTCATTTGCTTCATTCAAGTAATGCTCTGTGAGAACAGTATGTGGCTCTAGCCTCAGACCTTCCCTAAGGCTGACTTTAAGAGCAACTAGAGTGCTCTGTGTGTAGCCTCAACACTGAGCTTCTCACCACATGCTGAGCTCTTAGTTTCAAGACTATTTTAAAGCTCAACTTCAAAGGCATAAGGAAACTTAGTGAGACAAAAAAATGAAAACTGAACTAAAAGGAGGCACACACTAATATTTTTATCTTCTCGACAATTGCAGAAACATCTTGTAAAACTCAAAGGCATCAATATCTAAATTGCACACTTAGTAATTAAAAAAATATAAAAACAATTTTCTGCTACAACACAGTTCATTTGCATATGCCCGCCCAGAAGTAGAATAATGTAATCACAGAAAACATAGGAAATATGGTCAGATTATTAAAATGCTGACAAAATGCATGATATTGGAAGATTGAGGTTGAGAATTTTTGTTTTGTGCTACCTATCCATTAATCAAATATGCATGTTTGCAATTAAAATTTCTCCAATTTATTGGCAAAACACCAAAGCTATCATAAAAATACATGCAATAAAAAAGCAGGGCGAGCACACGATTATTGACAAATTGGTTCAATAATTATATAGTTTATTATGCATCACACATATTGTTAGAAAAACTAGTAAACTTCTACAGCCCAAACACTAATTTGACATTTTAAAATAAATGTTTCAAGTGAAGGCATTAAATGCAGTTGAGGATTCCAACTATCGGGGTAATTCTGAGTTTATCGCAGCAGGAACTTTGTAGGCAGTTGGGCAAAATCATGTGCACTGCAGGGGGAGGGCAGATATAACATGTGCAGAGAGAGTAACATTTGGGTGGGTTATTTTGTTTCTGTGCAGGGTAAATACTGGCTGCTTTATTTTTACACTGCACTTTAGATTTTAGATTGAACACACCCCACCCAAATCTAACTCTCTCTGCACATGTTACATCTGCCCCACCTGCAGTGCACATGGTTTTGCCCAACTGCTAACAGAGTTCCTGCTGCGATCAACTAAGAATTACTCCTATATACTTCAATTTCTATTTTCATTAATAGGAAAATAGGAAAAATAGAATCAATTTAAAAATAAACCATATATTAGAAAAATGTGGAGAGAGAGTAGTCTGAATTGAGTTGGAAAGCAACTATTTACTTCCTCTCAGCCATTGAACTTAAACTTGCCAGCCATGAGCCAATTCCAAGCTTGAGAACTTTGCATCAATTGAAGCACACGTTCTTTAATGCTTGCAATGTCTTCTGCATTGAAGTCACAAGCTGTCCAATGTTGATGGGAACTCATTTGCTTCATTCAAGTAATGCTCTGTGAGAACATTGTGTGGCTCTAGCCTCAGACCTTCCCTAAGGCTGACTTTAAGAGCAACTAGAGTGCTCTGTATGTAGCCTCAACACTGAGCTTCTCACCACATGCTGAGCTCTTAGTTTCAAGACTATTTTAAAGCTCAACTTCAAAGGCATAAGGAAACTTAGTGAGACAAAAAAATGAAAACTGAACTAAAAGGAGGCACACGCTAATATTTTTATCTTCTCGACAATTGCAGAAACATCTTGTAAAACTCAAAGGCATCAATATCTAAATTGCACACTTAGTAATTAAAAAAATATAAAAACAATTTTCTGCTACAGCACAGTTCATTTGCATATGCCCGCCCAGAAGTAGAATAATGTAATCACAGAAAACATAGGAAATATGGTCAGATTATTAAAATGCTGACAAAATGCATGATATTGGAAGATTGAGGTTGAGAATTTTTGTTTTGTGCTACCTATCCATTAATCAAATATGCATGTTTGCAATTAAAATTTCTCCAATTTATTGGCAAACCACCAAAGCTATCATACAAATACATGCAATAAAAAAGCAGGGGGCGAGCACACGATTATTGACAAATTGGTTCAATAATCATATAATTTATTATGCATCACACATATTGTTAGAAAAACTAGTAAACTTCTACAGCCCAAACACTAATTTGACATTTTAAAATAAATGTTTCAAGTGAAGGCATTAAATGCAGTTGAGGATTCCAACTATCGGGGTAATTCTGAGTTGATCACAGCAGGAACTTTGTTAGCAGTTGGGCAAAATCATGTGCACTGCAGGGGGGAGGGCAGATATAACATGTGCAGAGAAAGTTACATTTGGGTGGGTTATATTGTTTCTGTGCAGGGTAAATACTGGCTGCTTTATTTTTACACTGCACTTTAGATTTCAGATTGAACACACCCCACCCAAATATAACTCTCTCTGCACATGTTACATCTGCCCCACCTGCAGTGCACATGGTTTTGCCCAACTGCTAACAGAGTTCCTGCTGCGATCAACTAAGAAATACTCCTATATACTTCAATTTCTATTTTCATTAATAGGAAAATAGGAAAAATAGAATCAATTTAAAAATAAACCATATATTAGAAAAATGTGGAGAGAGAGTAGTCTGAATTGAGTTGGAAAGCAACTATTTACTTCCTCTCAGCCATTGAACTTAAACTTGCCAGCCATGAGCCAATTCCAAGCTTGAGAACTTTGCATCAATTGAAGCACACGTTCTTTAGTGCTTGCAATGTCTTCTGCATTGAAGTCACAAGCTGTCCAATGTTGATGGGAACTCATTTGCTTCATTCAAGTAATGCTCTGTGAGAACAGTATGTGGCTCTAGCCTCAGACCTTCCCTAAGGCTGACTTTAAGAGCAACTAGAATGCTCTGTGTGTAGCCTCAACACTGAGCTTCTCACCACATGCTGAGCTCGTAGTTTCAAGACTATTTTAAAGCTCAACTTCAAAGGCATAAGGAAACTTAGTGAGACAAAAAAATGAAAACTGAACTAAAAGGAGGCACACACTAATATTTTTATCTTCTCGACAATTGCAGAAACATCTTGTAAAACTCAAAGGCATCAATATCTAAATTGCACACTTAGTAATTAAAAAAATATAAAAACAATTTTCTGCTACAACACAGTTCATTTGCATATTCCCGCCCAGAAGTAGAATAATGTAATCACAGAAAACATAGGAAATATGGTCAGATTATTAAAATGCTGACAAAATGCATGATATGGGAAGATTGAGGTTGAGAATTTTTGTTTTGTGCTACCTATCCATTAATCAAATATGCATGTTTGCAATTAAAATTTCTCCAATTTATTGGCAAACCACCAAAGCTATCATACAAATACATGCAATAAAAAAGCAGGGGGCGAGCACACGATTATTGACAAATTGGTTCAATAATCATATAATTTATTATGCATCACACATATTGTTAGAAAAACTAGTAAACTTCTACAGCCCAAACACTAATTTGACATTTTAAAATAAATGTTTCAAGTGAAGGCATTAAATGCAGTTGAGGATTCCAACTATCGGGGTAATTCTGAGTTGATCACAGCAGGAACTTTGTTAGCAGTTGGGCAAAATCATGTGCACTGCAGGGGGGAGGGCAGATATAACATGTGCAGAGAACGTTACATTTGGGTGGGTTATATTGTTTCTGTGCAGGGTAAATACTGGCTGCTTTATTTTTACACTGCACTTTAGATTTCAGATTGAACACACCCCACCCAAATATAACTCTCTCTGCACATGTTACATCTGCCCCACCTGCAGTGCACATGGTTTTGCCCAACTGCTAACAGAGTTCCTGCTGCGATCAACTAAGAAATACTCCTATATACTTCAATTTCTATTTTCATTAATAGGAAAATAGGAAAAATAGAATCAATTTAAAAATAAACCATATATTAGAAAAATGTGGAGAGAGAGTAGTCGGAATTGAGTTGGAAAGCAACTATTTACTTCCTCTCAGCCATTGAACTTAAACTTGCCAGCCATGAGCCAATTCCAAGCTTGAGAACTTTGCATCAATTGAAGCACACGTTCTTTAGTGCTTGCAATGTCTTCTGCATTGAAGTCACAAGCTGTCCAATGTTGATGGGAACTCATTTGCTTCATTCAAGTAATGCTCTGTGAGAACAGTATGTGGCTCTAACCTCAGACCTTCCCTAAGGCTGACTTTAAGAGCAACTAGAGTGCTCTGTGTGTAGCCTCAACACTGAGCTTCTCACCACATGCTGAGCTCTTAGTTTCAAGACTATTTTAAAGCTCAACTTCAAAGGCATAAGAAAACTTAGTGAGACAAAAAAATGAAAACTGAACTAAAAGGAGGCACACACTAATATTTTTATCTTCTCGACAATTGCAGAAACATCTTGTAAAACTCAAAGGCATCAATATCTAAATTGCACACTTAGTAATTAAAAAAATATAAAAACAATTTTCTGCTACAACACAGTTCATTTGCATATTCCCGCCCAGAAGTAGAATAATGTAATCACAGAAAACATAGGAAATATGGTCAGATTATTAAAATGCTGACAAAATGCATGATATTGGAAGATTGAGGTTGAGAATTTTTGTTTTGTGCTACCTATCCATTAATCAAATATGCATGTTTGCAATTAAAATTTCTCCAATTTATTGGCAAAACACCAAAGCTATCATAAAAATACATGCAATAAAAAAGCAGGGCGAGCACACGATTATTGACAAATTGGTTCAATAATCATATAATTTATTATGCATCACACATATTGTTAGAAAATCTAGTAAACTTCTATAGCCCAAACACTAATTTGACATTTTAAAATAAATGTTTCAAGTGAAGGCATTAAATGCAGTTGAGGATTCCAACTATCGGGGTAATTCTGAGTTTATCGCAGCAGGAACTTTGTAGGCAGTTGGGCAAAATCATGTGCACTGCAGGGGGAGGGCAGATATAACATGTGCAGAGAGAGTAACATTTGGGTGGGTTATTTTGTTTCTGTGCAGGGTAAATACTGGCTGCTTTATTTTTACACTGCACTTTGGATTTCAGATTGAACACACCCCACCCAAATCTAACTCTCTCTGCACATGTTACATCTGCCCCACCTGCAGTGCACATGGTTTTGCCCAACTGCTAACAGAGTTCCTGCTGCGATCAACTAAGAAATACTCCTATATACTTCAATTTCTATTTTCATTAATAGGAAAAATAGAATCAATTTAAAAATAAACCATATATTAGAAAAATGTGGAGAGAGAGTAGTCTGAATTGAGTTGGAAAGCAACTATTTACTTCCTCTCAGCCATTGAACTTAAACTTGCCAGCCATGAGCCAATTCCAAGCTTGAGAACTTTGCATCAATTGAAGCACACGTTCTTTAGTGCTTGCAATGTCTTCTGCATTGAAGTCACAAGCTGTCCAATGTTGATGGGAACTCATTTGCTTCATTCAAGTAATGCTCTGTGAGAACAGTATGTGGCTCTAGCCACAGACCTTCCCTAAGGCTGACTTTAAGAGCAACTACTGTGCTCTGTGTGTAGCCTCAACACTGAACTTCTCACCAAATGCTGAGCTCTTAGTTTCAAGACTATTTTAAAGCTCAACTTCAAAGGCATAAGGAAACTTAGTGAGACAAAAAAATTAAAACTGAACTAAAAGGAGGCACACACTAATATTTTTATCTTCTCGACAATTGCAGAAACATCTTGTAAAACTCAAAGGCATCAATATCTAAATTGCACACTTAGTAATTAAAAAAATATAAAAACAATTTTCTGCTACAACACAGTTCATTTGCATATGCCCGCCCAGAAGTAGAATAATGTAATCACAGAAAACATAGGAAATATAGTCAGATTATTAAAATGCTGACGAAATGCATGATATTGGAAGATTGAGGTTGAGAATTTTTGTTTTGTGCTACCTATCCATTAATCAAATATGCATGTTTGCAATTAAAATTTCTCCAATTTATTGGCAAACCACCAAAGCTATCATACAAATACATGCAATAAAAAAGCAGGGGGCGAGCACACGATTATTGACAAATTGGTTCAATAATCATATAATTTATTATGCATCACACATAGTTAGAAAAACTAGTAAACTTCTACAGCCCAAACACTAATTTGACATTTTAAAATAAATGTTTCAAGTGAAGGCATTAAATGCAGTTGAGGATTCCAACTATCGGGGTAATTCTGAGTTGATCGCAGCAGGAACTTTGTAGGCAGTTGGGCAAAATCATGTGCACTGCAGGGGGGAGGGCAGATATAACATGTGCAGAGAGAGTAACATTTGGGTGGGTTATTTTGTTTCTGTGCAGGGTAAATACTGGCTGCTTTATTTTTACACTGCACTTTAGATTTTAGATTGAACACTCCCCATCCAAATCTAACTCTCTCTGCACATGTTACATCTGCCCCACCTGCAGTGCACATGGTTTTGCCCAACTGCTAACAAAGTTCCTGCTGCGATCAACTAAGAATTACTCCTATATACTTAAATTTCTATTTTCATTAACAGGAAAATAGGAAAAATAGAATCAATTTAAAAATAAACCATATATTAGAAAAATGTGGAGAGAGAGTAGTCTGAATTGAGTTGGAAAGCAACTATTTACTTCCTCTCAGCCATTGAACTTAAACTTGCCAGCCATGAGCCAATTCCAAGCTTGAGAACTTTGCATCAATTGAAGCACACGTTCTTTAGTGCTTGCAATGTCTTCTGCTTTGAAGTCACAAGCTGTCCAATGTTGATGGGAACTCATTTGCTTCATTCAAGTAATGCTCTGTGAGAACAGTATGTGGTTCTAGCCTCAGACCTTCCCTAAAGCTAACTTTAAGAGCAACTAGAGTGCTCTGTGTGTAGCCTCAACACTGAGCTTCTCACCACATGCTGAGCTCTTAGTTTCAAGACTATTTTAAAGCTCAACTTCAAAGGCATAAGGAAACTTAGTGAGACAAAAAAATGAAAACGGAACTAAAAGGAGGCACACACTAATATTTTTATCTTCTCGACAATTGCAGAAACATCTTGTAAAACTCAAAGGCATCAATATCTAAATTGCACACTTAGTAATTAAAAAAATATAAAAACAATTTTCTGCTACAACACAGTTCATTTGCATATGCCCGCCCAGAAGTAGAATAATGTAATCACAGAAAACATAGGAAATATGGTCAGATTATTAAAATGCTGACAAAATGCACGATATTGGAAGATTGAGGTTGAGAATTTTTGTTTTGTGCTACCTATCCATTAATCAAATATGCATGTTTGCAATTAAAATTTCTCCAATTTATTGGCAAACCACCAAAGCTATCATACAAATACGTGCAACAAAAAAAGCAGGGGCGAGCACACGATTATTGACAAATTGGTTCAATAATCATATAGTTTATTATGCATCACACATATTGTTAGAAAAACTAGTAAACTTCTACAGCCCAAACACTAATTTGACATTTTAAAATAAATGTTTCAAGTGAAGGCATTAAATGCAGTTGAGGATTCCAACTATCGGGGTAATTCTGAGTTGATCGCAGCATGAACTTTGTTAGCAGTTGGGCAAAATCATGTGCACTGCAGGGGCGAGGGCAGATATAACATGTGCAGAGACAGTTACATTTGGGTGGGTTATTTTGTTTCTGTGCAGGGTAAATACTGGCTGTTTAATTTTACACTGCACTTTAGATTTCAGATTGAACACACCCCACCCAATTCTAATTCTCTCTGCACATGTTACATCTGCCCCACCTGCAGTGCACATGGTTTTGCCCAACTGCTAACAGAGTTCCTGCTGTGATCAACTAAGAATTACTCCTATATACTTAAATTTCTATTTTCATTAATAGTAAAATAGGAAAAATAGAATCAATTTAAAAATAAACCATATATTAGAAAAATGTGGAGAGAGAGTAGTCTGAATTGAGTTGGAAAGCAACTATTTATTTCCTCTCAGCCATTGAACTTAAACTTGCCAGCCATGAGCCAATTCCAAGCTTGAGAACTTTGCATCAATTGAAGCACACGTTCTTTAATGCTTGCAATGTCTTCTGCATTGAAGTCACAAGCTGTCCAATGTTGATGGGAACTCATTTGCTTCATTCAAGTAATGCTCTGTGAGAACAGTATGTGGCTCTAGCCTCAGACCTTCCCTAAGGCTGACTTTAAGAGCAACTAGAGTGCTCTGTATGTAGCCTCAACACTGAGCTTCTCACCACATGCTGAGCTCTTAGTTTCAAGATTATTTTAAAGCTCAACTTCAAAGGCATAAGGAAACTTAGTGAGACAAAAAAATGAAAACTGATCTAAACGGAGGCACACACTAATATTTTTATCTTCTCAACAATTGCAGAAACATCTTGTAAAACTCAAAGGCATCAATATCTAAATTGCACACTTAGTAATTAAAAAAATATAAAAACAATTTTCTGCTACAACACAGTTCATTTGCATATGCCCGCCCAGAAGTAGAATAATGTAATCACAGAAAACATAGGAAATATGGTCATATTATTAAAATGCTGACAAAATGCATGATATTGGAAGATTGAGGTTGAGAATTTTTTTTTGTGCTACCTATCCATTAATCAAATATGCATGTTTGCAATTAAAATTTCTCCAATTTATTGGCAAACCACCAAAGCTATCATACAAATACGTGCAATAAAAAAGCAGGGGCGAGCACACGATTATTGACAAATTGGTTCAATAATCATATAGTTTATTATGCATCACACATATTGTTAGAAAAACTAGTAAACTTCTACAGCCCAAACACTAATTTGACATTTTAAAATAAATGTTTCAAGTGAAGGCATTAAATGCAGTTGAGGATTCCAACTATCGGGGTAATTCTGAGTTGATCGCAGCATGAACTTTGTTAGCAGTTGGGCAAAATCATGTGCACTGCAGGGGCGAGGGCAGATATAACATGTGCAGAGAGAGTTACATTTGGGTGGGTTATTTTGTTTCTGTGCAGGGTAAATACTGGCTGTTTATTTTTACACTGCACTTTAGATTTCAGATTGAACACACCCCACCCAAATCTAATTCTCTCTGCACATGTTACATCTGCCCCACCTGCAGTGCACATGGTTTTGCCCAACTGCTAACAGAGTTCCTGCTGTGATCAACTAAGAATTACTCCTATATACTTAAATTTTTATTTTCATTAATAGGAAAATAGGAAAAATAGAATCAATTTAAAAATAAACCATATATTAGAAAAATGTGGAGAGAGAGTAGTCTGAATTGAGTTGAAAAGCAACTATTTACTTCCTCTCAGCCATTGAACTTAAACTTGCCAGCCATGAGCCAATTCCAAGCTTGAGAACTTTGCATCAATTGAAGCACACGTTCTTTAGTGCTTGCAATGTCTTCTGCTTTGAAGTCACAAGCTGTCCAATGTTGATGGAAACTCACTTGCTTCATTCAAGTAATGCTCTGTGAGAACAGTATGTGGCTCTAACCTCAGACCTTCCCTAAGGCTGACTTTAAGAGCAACTAGAGTGCTCTGTGTGTAGCCTCAACACTAAACTTCTCACCACATGCTGAGCTCTTAGTTTCAAGACTATTTTAAAGATCAACTTCAAAGGCATAAGGATACTTAGTGAGACAATAAAATGAAAACTGAACTAAAAGGAGGCACACACTAATATTTTTATCTTCTCAACAATTGCAGAAACATCTTGTAAAACTCAAAGGCATCAATATCTAAATTGCACACTTAGTAATTAAAAAAATATAAAAACAATTTTCTGCTACAACACAGTTCATTTGCATATGCCCGCCCAGAAGTAGAATAATGTAATCACAGAAAACATAGGAAATATGGTCATATTATTAAAATGCTGACAAAATGCATGATATTGGAAGATTGAGGTTGAGAATTTTTGTTTTGTGCTACCTATCCATTAATCAAATATGCATGTTTGCAATTAAAATTTCTCCAATTTATTGGCAAACCACCAAAGCTATCATACAAATACGTGCAATAAAAAAAGCAGGGGCGAGCACACGATTATTGACAAATTGGTTCAATAATCATATAGTTTATTATGCATCACACATATTGTTAGAAAAACTAGTAAACTTCTACAGCCCAAACACTAATTTGACATTTTAAAATAAATGTTTCAAGTGAAGGCATTAAATGCAGTTGAGGATTCCAACTATCTGGGTAATTCTGAGTTGATCGCAGCATGAACTTTGTTAGCAGTTGGGCAAAATCATGTGCACTGCAGGGGCGAGGGCAGATATAACATGTGCAGAGAGAGTTACATTTGGGTGGGTTATTTTGTTTCTGTGCAGGGTAAATACTGGCTGTTTATTTTTACACTGCACTTTAGATTTCAGATTGAACACACCCCACCCAATTCTAATTCTCTCTGCACATGTTACATCTGCCCCACCTGCAGTGCACATGGTTTTGCCCAACTGCTAACAGAGTTCCTGCTGTGATCAACTAAGAATTACTCCTATATACTTAAATTTCTATTTTCATTAATAGTAAAATAGGAAAAATAGAATCAATTTAAAAATAAACCATATATTAGAAAAATGTGGAGAGAGAGTAGTCTGAATTGAGTTGGAAAGCAACTATTTATTTCCTCTCAGCCATTGAACTTAAACTTGCCAGCCATGAGCCAATTCCAAGCTTGAGAACTTTGCATCAATTGAAGCACACGTTCTTTAATGCTTGCAATGTCTTCTGCATTGAAGTCACAAGCTGTCCAATGTTGATGGGAACTCATTTGCTTCATTCAAGTAATGCTCTGTGAGAACAGTATGTGGCTCTAGCCTCAGACCTTCCCTAAGGCTGACTTTAAGAGCAACTAGAGTGCTCTGTATGTAGCCTCAACACTGAGCTTCTCACCACATGCTGAGCTCTTAGTTTCAAGATTATTTTAAAGCTCAACTTCAAAGGCATAAGGAAACTTAGTGAGACAAAAAAATGAAAACTGATCTAAACGGAGGCACACACTAATATTTTTATCTTCTCAACAATTGCAGAAACATCTTGTAAAACTCAAAGGCATCAATATCTAAATTGCACACTTAGTAATTAAAAAAATATAAAAACAATTTTCTGCTACAACACAGTTCATTTGCATATGCCCGCCCAGAAGTAGAATAATGTAATCACAGAAAACATAGGAAATATGGTCATATTATTAAAATGCTGACAAAATGCATGATATTGGAAGATTGAGGTTGAGAATTTTTTTTTGTGCTACCTATCCATTAATCAAATATGCATGTTTGCAATTAAAATTTCTCCAATTTATTGGCAAACCACCAAAGCTATCATACAAATACGTGCAATAAAAAAGCAGGGGCGAGCACACGATTATTGACAAATTGGTTCAATAATCATATAGTTTATTATGCATCACACATATTGTTAGAAAAACTAGTAAACTTCTACAGCCCAAACACTAATTTGACATTTTAAAATAAATGTTTCAAGTGAAGGCATTAAATGCAGTTGAGGATTCCAACTATCGGGGTAATTCTGAGTTGATCGCAGCATGAACTTTGTTAGCAGTTGGGCAAAATCATGTGCACTGCAGGGGCGAGGGCAGATATAACATGTGCAGAGAGAGTTACATTTGGGTGGGTTATTTTGTTTCTGTGCAGGGTAAATACTGGCTGTTTATTTTTACACTGCACTTTAGATTTCAGATTGAACACACCCCACCCAAATCTAATTCTCTCTGCACATGTTACATCTGCCCCACCTGCAGTGCACATGGTTTTGCCCAACTGCTAACAGAGTTCCTGCTGTGATCAACTAAGAATTACTCCTATATACTTAAATTTTTATTTTCATTAATAGGAAAATAGGAAAAATAGAATCAATTTAAAAATAAACCATATATTAGAAAAATGTGGAGAGAGAGTAGTCTGAATTGAGTTGGAAAGCAACTATTTACTTCCTCTCAGCCATTGAACTTAAACTTGCCAGCCATGAGCCAATTCCAAGCTTGAGAACTTTGCATCAATTGAAGCACACGTTCTTTAGTGCTTGCAATGTCTTCTGCTTTGAAGTCACAAGCTGTCCAATGTTGATGGGAACTCACTTGCTTCATTCAAGTAATGCTCTGTGAGAACAGTATGTGGCTCTAACCTCAGACCTTCCCTAAGGCTGACTTTAAGAGCAACTAGAGTGCTCTGTGTGTAGCCTCAACACTGAGCTTCTCACCACATGCTGAGCTCTTAGTTTCAAGACTATTTTAAAGCTCAACTTCAAAGGCATAAGGATACTTAGTGAGACAAAAAAATGAAAACTGAACTAAAAGGAGGCACACACTAATATTTTTATCTTCTCAACAATTGCAGAAACATCTTGTAAAACTCAAAGGCATCAATATCTAAATTGCACACTTAGTAATTAAAAAAATATAAAAACAATTTTCTGCTACAACACAGTTCATTTGCATATGCCCGCCCAGAAGTAGAATAATGTAATCACAGAAAACATAGGAAATATGGTCATATTATTAAAATGCTGACAAAATGCATGATATTGGAAGATTGAGGTTGAGAATTTTTGTTTTGTGCTACCTATCCATTAATCAAATATGCATGTTTGCAATTAAAATTTCTCCAATTTATTGGCAAACCACCAAAGCTATCATACAAATACGTGCAATAAAAAAAGAAGGGGCGAGCACACGATTATTGACAAATTGGTTCAATAATCATATAGTTTATTATGCATCACACATATTGTTAGAAAAACTAGTAAACTTCTACAGCCCAAACACTAATTTGACATTTTAAAATAAATGTTTCAAGTGAAGGCATTAAATGCAGTTGAGGATTCCAACTATCGGGGTAATTCTGAGTTGATCGCAGCATGAACTTTGTTAGCAGTTGGGCAAAATCATGTGCACTGCAGGGGGGAGGGCAGATATAACATGTGCAGAGAGAGTTACATTTGGGTGGGTTATTTTGTTTCTGTGCAGGGTAAATACTGGCTGCTTTATTTTTACACTGCACTTTAGATTTCAGATTGAACACACCCCACCCAAATCTAATTCTCTCTGCACATGTTACATCTGCCCCACCTGCAGTGCACATGGTTTTGCCCAACTGCTAACAGAGTTCCTGCTGTGATCAACTAAGAATTACTCCTATATACTTAAATTTCTATTTTCATTAATAGTAAAATAGGAAAAATAGAATCAATTTAAAAATAAACCATATATTAGAAAAATGTGGAGAGAGAGTAGTCTGAATTGAGTTGGAAAGCAACTTTTTACTTCCTCTCAGCCATTGAACTTAAACTTGCCAGCCATGAGCCAATTCCAAGCTTGAGAACTTTGCATCAATTGAAGCACACGTTCTTTAGTGCTTGCAATGTCTTCTGCATTGAAGTCACAAGCTGTCCAATGTTGATGGGAACTCACTTGCTTCATTCAAGTAATGCTCTGTGAGAACAGTATGTGGCTCTAACCTCAGACCTTCCCTAAGGCTGACTTTAAGAGCAACTAGAGTGCTCTGTGTGTAGCCTCAACACTGAGCTTCTCACCACATGCTGAGCTCTTAGTTTCAAGACTATTTTAAAGCTCAACTTCAAAGGCATAAGGATACTTAGTGAGACAAAAAAATGAAAACTGAACTAAAAGGAGGCACACACTAATATTTTTATCTTCTCAACAATTGCAGAAACATCTTGTAAAACTCAAAGGCATCAATATCTAAATTGCACACTTAGTAATTAAAAAAATATAAAAACAATTTTCTGCTACAACACAGTTCATTTGCATATGCCCGCCCAGAAGTAGAATAATGTAATCACAGAAAACATAGGAAATATGGTCATATTATTAAAATGCTGACAAAATGCATGATATTGGAAGATTGAGGTTGAGAATTTTTGTTTTGTGCTACCTATCCATTAATCAAATATGCATGTTAGCAATTAAAATTTCTCCAATTTATTGGCAAACCACCAAAGCTATCATACAAATACGTGCAATAAAAAAGCAGGGGCGAGCACACGATTATTGACAAATTGGTTCAATAATCATATAGTTTATTATGCATCACACATATTGTTAGAAAAACTAGTAAACTTCTACAGCCCAAACACTAATTTGACATTTTAAAATAAATGTTTCAAGTGAAGGCATTAAATGCAGTTGAGGATTCCAACTATCGGGGTAATTCTGAGTTGATCGCAGCATGAACTTTGTTAGCAGTTGGGAAAAATCATGTGCACTGCAGGGGGGAGGGCAGATATAACATGTGCAGAGAGAGTTACATTTGGGTGGGTTATTTTGTTTCTGTGCAGGGTAAATACTGGCTGCTTTATTTTTACACTGCACTTTAGATTTCAGATTGAACACACCCCACCCAAATCGAATTCTCTCCGCACATGTTACATCTGCCCCACCTGCAGTGCACATGGTTTTGCCCAACTGCTAACAGAGTTCCTGCTGTGATCAACTAAGAATTACTCCTATATACTTAAATTTCTATTTTCATTAATAGTAAAATAGGAAAAATAGAATCAATTTAAAAATAAACCATATATTAGAAAAATGTGGAGAGAGAGTAGTCTGAATTGAGTTGGAAAGCAACTTTTTACTTCCTCTCAGCCATTGAACTTAAACTTGCCAGCCATGAGCCAATTCCAAGCTTGAGAACTTTGCATCAATTGAAGCACATGTTCTTTAGTGCTTGCAATGTCTTCTGCTTTGAAGTCACAAGCTGTCCAATGTTGATGGGAACTCACTTGCTTCATTCAAGTAATGCTCTGTGAGAACAGTATGTGGTTCTAGCCTCAGACCTTCCCTAAGGCTGACTTTAAGAGCAACTAGAGTGCTCTGTGTGTAGCCTCAACACTGAGCTTCTCACCACATGCTGAGCTCTTAGTTTCAAGACTATTTTAAAGCTCAACTTCAAAGGCATAAGGAAACTTAGTGAGACAAAAAAATGAAAACTGAACTAAAAGGAGGCACACACTAATATTTTTATCTTCTCAACAATTGCAGAAACATCTTGTAAAACTCAAAGGCATCAATATCTAAATTGCACACTTAGTAATTAAAAAAATATAAAAACAATTTTCTGCTACAACACAGTTCATTTGCATATGCCCGCCCAGAAGCAGAATAATGTAATCACAGAAAACATAGGAAATATGGTCAGATTATTAAAATGCTGACAAAATGCATGATATTGGAAGATTGAGATTGAGAATTTTTGTTTTGTGCCACCTATCCATTAATCAAATATGCATGTTTGCAATTAAAATTTCTCCAATTTATTGGCAAAACACCAAAGCTATCATAAAAATACATGCAATAAAAAAGCAGGGCGAGCACACGATTATTGACAAATTGGTTCAATAATTATATAGTTTATTATGCATCACACATATTGTTAGAAAAACTAGTAAACTTCTACAGCCCAAACACTAATTTGACATTTTACAATAAATGTTTCAAGTGAAGGCATTAAATGCAGTTGAGGATTCCAACTATCGGGGTAATTCTGAGTTGATCGCAGCAGGAACTTTGTAGGCAGTTGGGCAAAATCATGTGCACTGCAGGAGGGAGGGCAGATATAACATGTGCAGAGAGAGTAACATTTGGGTGGGTTATTTTGTTTCTGTGCAGGGTAAATACTGGCTGCTTTATTTTTACACTGCACTTTAGATTTCAGATTGAACACACCCCACCCAAATCTAACTCTCTCTGCACATGTTACATCTGTCCCACCTGCAGTGCACATGGTTTTGCCCAACTGCTAACAAAGTTCCTGCTGCGATCAACTAAGAATTACTCCTATATACTTAAATTTCTATTTTCATTAATAGGAAAATAGGAAAAATAGAATCAATTTAAAAATAAACCATATATTAGAAAAATGTGGAGAGAGAGTAGTCTGAATTGAGTTGGAAAGCAACTATTTACTTCCTCTCAGCCATTGAACTTAAACTTGCCAGCCATGAGCCAATTCCAAGCTTGAGAACTTTGCATCAATTGAAGCACACGTTCTTTAGTGCTTGCAATGTCTTCTGCTTTGAAGTCACAAGCTGTCCAATGTTGATGGGAACTCATTTGCTTCATTCAAGTAATGCTCTGTGAGAACAGTATGTGGCTCTAACCTCAGACCTTCCCTAAGGCTGACTTTAAGAGCAACTAGAGTGCTCTGTGTGTAGCCTCAACACTGAGCTTCTCACCACATGCTGAGCTCTTAGTTTCAAGACTATTTTAAAGCTCAACTTCAAAGGCATAAGGATACTTAGTGAGACAAAAAAATGAAAACTGAACTAAAAGGAGGCACACACTAATATTTTTATCTTCTCGACAATTGTAGAAACATCTTGTAAAACTCAAAGGCATCAATATCTAAATTGCACACTTAGTAATTAAAAAAATATAAAAACAATTTTCTGCTACAGCACAGTTCATTTGCATATGCCCGCCCAGAAGTAGAATAATGTAATCACAGAAAACATAGGAAATATGGTCATATTATTAAAATGCTGACAAAATGCATGATATTGGAAGATTGAGGTTGAGAATTTTTGTTTTGTGCTACCTATCCATTAATCAAATATGCATGTTTGCAATTAAAATTTCTCCAATTTATTGGCAAACCACCAAAGCTATCATACAAATACGTGCAATAAAAAAGCAGGGGCGAGCACACGATTATTGACAAATTGGTTCAATAATCATATAGTTTATTATGCATCACACATATTGTTAGAAAAACTAGTAAACTTCTACAGCCCAAACACTAATTTGACATTTTAAAATAAATGTTTCAAGTGAAGGCATTAAATGCAGTTGAGGATTCCAACTATCGGGGTAATTCTGAGTTGATCGCAGCATGAACTTTGTTAGCAGTTGGGCAAAATCATGTGCACTGCAGGGGGGAGGGCAGATATAACATGTGCAGAGAGAGTTACATTTGGGTGGGTTATTTTGTTTCTGTGCAGGGTAAATACTGGCTGCTTTATTTTTACACTGCACTTTAGATTTCAGATTGAACACACCCCACCCAAATCTAATTCTCTCTGCACATGTTACATCTGCCCCACCTGCAGTGCACATGGTTTTGCCCAACTGCTAACAGAGTTCCTGCTGTGATCAACTAAGAATTACTCCTATATACTTAAATTTCTATTTTCATTAATAGTAAAATAGGAAAAATAGAATCAATTTAAAAATAAACCATATATTAGAAAAATGTGGAGAGAGAGTAGTCTGAATTGAGTTGGAAAGCAACTTTTTACTTCCTCTCAGCCATTGAACTTAAACTTGCCAGCCATGAGCCAATTCCAAGCTTGAGAACTTTGCATCAATTGAAGCACACGTTCTTTAGTGCTTGCAATGTCTTCTGCTTTGAAGTCACAAGCTGTCCAATGTTGATGGGAACTCACTTGCTTCATTCAAGTAATGCTCTGTGAGAACAGTATGTGGCTCTAGCCTCAGACCTTCCCTAAGGCTGACTTTAAGAGCAACTAGAGTGCTCTGTGTGTAGCCTCAACACTGAGCTTCTCACCACATGCTGAGCTCTTAGTTTCAAGACTATTTTAAAGCTCAACTTCAAAGGCATAAGGATACTTTGTGAGACAAAAAAATGAAAACTGAACTAAAAGGAGGCACACACTAATATTTTTATATTCTCGACAATTGCAGAAACATCTTGTAAAACTCAAAGGCATCAATATCTAAATTGCACACTTAGTAATTAAAAAAATATAAAAACAATTTTCTGCTACAACACAGTTCATTTGCATATGCCCGCCCAGAAGTAGAATAATGTAATCACAGAAAACATAGGAAATATGGTCATATTATTAAAATGCTGACAAAATGCATGATATTGGAAGATTGAGGTTGAGAATTGTTGTTTTGTGCTACCTATCCATTAATCAAATATGCATGTTTGCAATTAAAATTTCTCCAATTTATTGGCAAACCACCAAAGCTATCATACAAATACGTGCAATAAAAAGGCAGGGGCGAGCACACGATTATTGACAAATTGGTTCAATAATCATATAGTTTATTATGCATCACACATATTGTTAGAAAAACTAGTAAACTTCTACAGCCCAAACACTAATTTGACATTTTAAAATAAATGTTTCAAGTGAAGGCATTAAATGCAGTTGAGGATTCCAACTATCGGGGTAATTCTGAGTTGATCGCAGCATGAACTTTGTTAGCAGTTGGGCAAAATCATGTGCACTGCAGGGGGGAGGGCAGATATAACATGTGCAGAGAGAGTTACATTTGGGTGGGTTATTTTGTTTCTGTGCAGGGTAAATACTGGCTGCTTTATTTTTACACTGCACTTTAGATTTCAGATTGAACACACCCCACCCAAATCTAATTCTCTCTGCACATGTTACATCTGCCCCACCTGCAGTGCACATGGTTTTGCCCAACTGCTAACAGAGTTCCTGCTGTGATCAACTAAGAATTACTCCTATATACTTAAATTTCTATTTTAATTAATAGTAAAATAGGAAAAATAGAATCAATTTAAAAATAAACCATATATTAGAAAAATGTGGAGAGAGAGTAGTCTGAATTGAGTTGGAAAGCAACATTTTACTTCCTCTCAGCCATTGAACTTAAACTTGCCAGCCATGAGCCAATTCCAAGCTTGAGAACTTTGCATCAATTGAAGCACACGTTCTTTAGTGCTTGCAATGTCTTCTGCATTGAAGTCACAAGCTGTCCAATGTTGATGGGAACTCATTTGCTTCATTCAAGTAATGCTCTGTGAGAACAGTATGTGGCTCTAGCCTCAGACCTTCCCTAAGGCTGACTTTAAGAGCAACTAGAGTGCTCTGTATGTAGCCTCAACACTGAGCTTCTCACCACATGCTGAGCTCTTAGTTTCAAGATTATTTTAAAGCTCAACTTCAAAGGCATAAGGAAACTTAGTGAGACAAAAAAATGAAAACTGATCTAAACGGAGGCACACACTAATATTTTTATCTTCTCGACAATTGCAGAAACATCTTGTAAAACTCAAAGGCATCAATATCTAAATTGCACACTTAGTAATTAAAAAAATATAAAAACAATTTTCTGCTACAACACAGTTCATTTGCATATGCCCGCCCAGAAGTAGAATAATGTAATCACAGAAAACATAGGAAATATGGTCATATTATTAAAATGCTGACAAAATGCATGATATTGGAAGATTGAGGTTAAGAATTTTTGTTTTGTGCTACCTATCCATTAATCAAATATGCATGTTTGCAATTAAAATTTCTCCAATTTATTGGCAAACCACCAAAGCTATCATACAAATACGTGCAATAAAAAAGCAGGGGCGAGCACACAATTATTGACAAATTGGTTCAATAATCATATAGTTTATTATGCATCACACATATTGTTAGAAAAACTAGTAAACTTCTACAGCCCAAACACTAATTTGACATTTTAAAATAAATGTTTCAAGTGAAGGCATTAAATGCAGTTGAGGTTTCCAACTATCGGGGTAATTCTGAGTTGATCTCAGCAGGAACTTTGTAGGCAGTTGGGCAAAATCATGTGCACTGCAGGGGGAGGGCAGATATAACATGTGCAGAGAGAGTAACATTTGGGTGGGTTATTTTGTTTCTGTGCAGGGTAAATACTGGCTGCTTTATTTTTACACTGCACTTTAGATTTTAGATTGAACACACCCCACCCAAATCTAACTCTCTCTGCACATGTTACATCTGCCCCACCTGCAGTGCACATGGTTTTGCCCAACTGCTAACAGAGTTCCTGCTGCGATCAACTAAGAATTACTCCTATATACTTAAATTTCTATTTTCATTAATAGGAAAATAGGAAAAATAGAATCAATTTAAAAATAAACCATATATTAGAAAAATGTGGAGAGAGAGTAGTCTGAATTGAGTTGGAAAGCAACTATTTACTTCCTCTCAGCCATTGAACTTAATCTTGCCAGCCATGAGCCAATTCCAAGCTTGAGAACTTTGCATCAATTGAAGCACACGTTCTTTAGTGCTTGCAATGTCTTCTGCATTGAAGTCACAAGCTGTCCAATGTTGATGGGAACTCACTTGCTTCATTCAAGTAATGCTCTGTGAGAACAGTATGTGGCTCTAACCTCAGACCTTCCCTAAGGCTGACTTTAAGAGCAACTAGAGTGCTCTGTGTGTAGCCTCAACACTGAGCTTCTCACCACATGCTGAGCTCTTAGTTTCAAGACTATTTTAAAGCTCAACTTCAAAGGCATAAGGAAACTTAGTGAGACAAAAAATGAAAACTGAACTAAAATGAGTCACACACTAATATTTTTATCTTCTCGACAATTGCAGAAACATCTTGTAAAACTCAAAGGCATCAATATCTAAATTGCACACTTAGTAATTAAAAAAATATAAAAACAATTTTCTGCTACAACACAGTTCATTTGCATATTCCCGCCCAGAAGTAGAATAATGTAATCACAGAAAACATAGGAAATATGGTCAGATTATTAAAATGCTGACAAAATGCATGATATTGGAAGATTGAGGTTGAGAATTTTTGTTTTGTGCTACCTATCCATTAATCAAATATGCATGTTTTCAATTAAAATTTCTCCAATTTATTGGCAAACCACCAAAGCTATCATACAAATACATGCAATAAAAAAGCAGGGGGCGAGCACACGATTATTGACAAATTGGTTCAATAATCATATAATTTATTATGCATCACACATATTGTTAGAAAAACTAGTAAACTTCTACAGCCCAAACACTAATTTGACATTTTAAAATAAATGTTTCAAGTGAAGGCATTAAATGCAGTTGAGGATTCCAACTATCGGGGTAATTCTGAGTTGATCACAGCAGGAACTTTGTTAGCAGTTGGTCAAAATCATGTGCACTGCAGGGGGGAGGACAGATATAACATGTGCAGAGAACGTTACATTTGGGTGGGTTATATTGTTTCTGTGCAGGGTAAATACTGGCTGCTTTATTTTTACACTGCACTTTAGATTTCAGATTGAACACACCCCACCCAAATATAACTCTCTCTGCACATGTTACATCTGCCCCACCTGCAGTGCACATGGTTTTGCCCAACTGCTAACAGAGTTCCTGCTGCGATCAACTAAGAATTACTCCTATATACTTAAATTTCTATTTTCATTAATAGGAAAATAGGAAAAATAGAATCAATTTAAAAATAAACCATATATTAGAAAAATGTGGAGAGAGAGTAGTCTGAATTGAGTTGGAAAGCAACTATTTACTTCCTCTCAGCCATTGAACTTAAACTTGCCAGCCATGAGCCAATTCCAAGCTTGAGAACTTTGCATCAATTGAAGCACACGTTCTTTAGTGCTTGCAATGTCTTCTGCATTGAAGTCACAAGCTGTCCAATGTTGATGGGAACTCACTTGCTTCATTCAAGTAATGCTCTGTGAGAACAGTATGTGGTTCTAGCCTCAGACCTTCCCTAAGGCTGACTTTAAGAGCAACTAGAGTGCTCTGTGTGTAGCCTCAACACTGAGCTTCTCACCACATGCTGAGCTCTTAGTTTCAAGACTATTTTAAAGCTCAACTTCAAAGGCATAAGGAAACTTAGTGAGACAAAAAAATGAAAACTGTACTAAAAGGAGGCACACACTAATATTTTTATCTTCTCAACAATTGCAGAAACATCTTGTAAAACTCAATGGCATCAATATCTAAATTGCACACTTAGTAATTAAAAAAATATAAAAACAATTTTCTGCTACAACACAGTTCATTTGCATATGCCCGCCCAGAAGTAGAATAATGTAATCACAGAAAACATAGGAAATATGGTCATATTATTAAAATGCTGACAAAATGCATGATATTGGAAGATTGAGGTTGAGAATTGTTGTTTTGTGCTACCTATCCATTAATCAAATATGCATGTTTGCAATTAAAATTTCTCCAATTTATTGGCAAACCACCAAAGCTATCATACAAATACGTGCAATAAAAAGGCAGGGGCGAGCACACGATTATTGACAAATTGGTTCAATAATCATATAGTTTATTATGCATCACACATATTGTTAGAAAAACTAGTAAACTTCTACAGCCCAAACACTAATTTGACATTTTAAAATAAATGTTTCAAGTGAAGGCATTAAATGCAGTTGAGGATTCCAACTATCGGGGTAATTCTGAGTTGATCGCAGCATGAACTTTGTTAGCAGTTGGGCAAAATCATGTGCACTGCAGGGGGGAGGGCAGATATAACATGTGCAGAGAGAGTTACATTTGGGTGGGTTATTTTGTTTCTGTGCAGGGTAAATACTGGCTGCTTTATTTTTACACTGCACTTTAGATTTCAGATTGAACACACCCCACCCAAATCTAATTCTCTCTGCACATGTTACATCTGCCCCACCTGCAGTGCACATGGTTTTGCCCAACTGCTAACAGAGTTCCTGCTGTGATCAACTAAGAATTACTCCTATATACTTAAATTTCTATTTTAATTAATAGTAAAATAGGAAAAATAGAATCAATTTAAAAATAAACCATATATTAGAAAAATGTGGAGAGAGAGTAGTCTGAATTGAGTTGGAAAGCAACATTTTACTTCCTCTCAGCCATTGAACTTAAACTTGCCAGCCATGAGCCAATTCCAAGCTTGAGAACTTTGCATCAATTGAAGCACACGTTCTTTAGTGCTTGCAATGTCTTCTGCATTGAAGTCACAAGCTGTCCAATGTTGATGGGAACTCATTTGCTTCATTCAAGTAATGCTCTGTGAGAACAGTATGTGGCTCTAGCCTCAGACCTTCCCTAAGGCTGACTTTAAGAGCAACTAGAGTGCTCTGTATGTAGCCTCAACACTGAGCTTCTCACCACATGCTGAGCTCTTAGTTTCAAGATTATTTTAAAGCTCAACTTCAAAGGCATAAGGAAACTTAGTGAGACAAAAAAATGAAAACTGATCTAAACGGAGGCACACACTAATATTTTTATCTTCTCGACAATTGCAGAAACATCTTGTAAAACTCAAAGGCATCAATATCTAAATTGCACACTTAGTAATTAAAAAAATATAAAAACAATTTTCTGCTACAACACAGTTCATTTGCATATGCCCGCCCAGAAGTAGAATAATGTAATCACAGAAAACATAGGAAATATGGTCATATTATTAAAATGCTGACAAAATGCATGATATTGGAAGATTGAGGTTAAGAATTTTTGTTTTGTGCTACCTATCCATTAATCAAATATGCATGTTTGCAATTAAAATTTCTCCAATTTATTGGCAAACCACCAAAGCTATCATACAAATACGTGCAATAAAAAAGCAGGGGCGAGCACACGATTATTGACAAATTGGTTCAATAATCATATAGTTTATTATGCATCACACATATTGTTAGAAAAACTAGTAAACTTCTACAGCCCAAACACTAATTTGACATTTTAAAATAAATGTTTCAAGTGAAGGCATTAAATGCAGTTGAGGTTTCCAACTATCGGGGTAATTCTGAGTTGATCTCAGCAGGAACTTTGTAGGCAGTTGGGCAAAATCATGTGCACTGCAGGGGGAGGGCAGATATAACATGTGCAGAGAGAGTAACATTTGGGTGGGTTATTTTGTTTCTGTGCAGGGTAAATACTGGCTGCTTTATTTTTACACTGCACTTTAGATTTTAGATTGAACACACCCCACCCAAATCTAACTCTCTCTGCACATGTTACATCTGCCCCACCTGCAGTGCACATGGTTTTGCCCAACTGCTAACAGAGTTCCTGCTGCGATCAACTAAGAATTACTCCTATATACTTAAATTTCTATTTTCATTAATAGGAAAATAGGAAAAATAGAATCAATTTAAAAATAAACCATATATTAGAAAAATGTGGAGAGAGAGTAGTCTGAATTGAGTTGGAAAGCAACTATTTACTTCCTCTCAGCCATTGAACTTAATCTTGCCAGCCATGAGCCAATTCCAAGCTTGAGAACTTTGCATCAATTGAAGCACACGTTCTTTAGTGCTTGCAATGTCTTCTGCATTGAAGTCACAAGCTGTCCAATGTTGATGGGAACTCACTTGCTTCATTCAAGTAATGCTCTGTGAGAACAGTATGTGGCTCTAGCCTCAGACCTTCCCTAAGGCTGACTTTAAGAGCAACTAGAGTGCTCTGTGTGTAGCCTCAACACTGAGCTTCTCACCACATGCTGAGCTCTTAGTTTCAAGACTATTTTAAAGCTCAACTTCAAAGGCATAAGGAAACTTAGTGAGACAAAAAATGAAAACTGAACTAAAATGAGTCACACACTAATATTTTTATCTTCTCGACAATTGCAGAAACATCTTGTAAAACTCAAAGGCATCAATATCTAAATTGCACACTTAGTAATTAAAAAAATATAAAAACAATTTTCTGCTACAACACAGTTCATTTGCATATTCCCGCCCAGAAGTAGAATAATGTAATCACAGAAAACATAGGAAATATGGTCAGATTATTAAAATGCTGACAAAATGCATGATATTGGAAGATTGAGGTTGAGAATTTTTGTTTTGTGCTACCTATCCATTAATCAAATATGCATGTTTTCAATTAAAATGTCTCCAATTTATTGGCAAACCACCAAAGCTATCATACAAATACATGCAATAAAAAAGCAGGGGGCGAGCACACGATTATTGACAAATTGGTTCAATAATCATATAATTTATTATGCATCACACATATTGTTAGAAAAACTAGTAAACTTCTACAGCCCAAACACTAATTTGACATTTTAAAATAAATGTTTCAAGTGAAGGCATTAAATGCAGTTGAGGATTCCAACTATCGGGGTAATTCTGAGTTGATCACAGCAGGAACTTTGTTAGCAGTTGGGCAAAATCATGTGCACTGCAGGGGGGAGGGCAGATATAACATGTGCAGAGAACGTTACATTTGGGTGGGTTATATTGTTTCTGTGCAGGGTAAATACTGGCTGCTTTATTTTTACACTGCACTTTAGATTTCAGATTGAACACACCCCACCCAAATATAACTCTCTCTGCACATGTTACATCTGCCCCACCTGCAGTGCACATGGTTTTGCCCAACTGCTAACAGAGTTCCTGCTGCGATCAACTAAGAATTACTCCTATATACTTAAATTTCTATTTTCATTAATAGGAAAATAGGAAAAATAGAATCAATTTAAAAATAAACCATATATTAGAAAAATGTGGAGAGAGAGTAGTCTGAATTGAGTTGGAAAGCAACTATTTACTTCCTCTCAGCCATTGAACTTAAACTTGCCAGCCATGAGCCAATTCCAAGCTTGAGAACTTTGCATCAATTGAAGCACACGTTCTTTAGTGCTTGCAATGTCTTCTGCATTGAAGTCACAAGCTGTCCAATGTTGATGGGAACTCATTTGCTTCATTCAAGTAATGCTCTGTGAGAACAGTATGTGGTTCTAGCCTCAGACCTTCCCTAAGGCTGACTTTAAGAGCAACTAGAGTGCTCTGTGTGTAGCCTCAACACTGAGCTTCTCACCACATGCTGAGCTCTTAGTTTCAAGACTATTTTAAAGCTCAACTTCAAAGGCATACGGAAACTTAGTGAGACAAAAAAATGAAAACTGAACTAAAAGGAGGCACACACTAATATTTTTATCTTCTCGACAATTGCAGAAACATCTTGTAAAACTCAAAGGCATCAATATCTAAATTGCACACTTAGTAATTAAAAAAATATAAAAACAATTTTCTGCTACAACACAGTTCATTTGCATATGCCCGCCCAGAAGTAGAATAATGTAATCACAGAAAACATAGGAAATATGGTCAGATTATTAAAATGCTGACAAAATGCATGATATTGGAAGATTGAGGTTGAGAATTTTTGTTTTGTGCTACCTATTGATAATGTCGATATTATCTTAAACCATAAAGCTATACCTTTAAACACACTTTTACCATGGAGCCGCTGCGGCCGCTAGACTTAATATGCACTCTACATACTTTGTACGCTATTTGCGTACAAAGTCCCGTACCGTGTACGGACTTAGCGTACAAACGCCGCGCTGGGATTACAAAGTACACACAGCGCGCACACACTCTTGATATACTTTAAACCTTATTAGTAATGCAATGCAATGTTATTATTACACTCTAAACCTTATGCAGCAAAGCACTGCAATGATGTTACACCTTAAACCTTATGCAGCGCTGACGGTACAAAGTACCCGCAGAGCGTACACACCTTATCAATACACTTTTAAACCTTATACAGTTAAACACTGGGCTCCGACACCTCAGCGTATATATCTGGAAGGGGATAACAATACAATTTATACACTACAATATACAACAGAGTAAATGGCTACAGTCAATGTACATACGTGAGAATATTCGCATGCGCTTCCTGGTCCAGTCCTCCGTTAATCAGGTAGATAGCGTTAAGAGTCTTCTGACCGGCAAGGCAGCAACAGGCTTTTTATGCACTACTTCCAAAAGCAATACAATGGATACTGTAATCCCTTTGTCCATTGGACACAGAGATGCATCTTTACATTACAGGAGAGGTCATAGGTTGATTTGAAAAGGTGGGCGATGTCTTTCTCAACTGCTCTTGTGGGTGGTCTCCTCTGGATTCCTGCCGCATACAGAACATACAGTAAATACAGTGTATATCTATATTCTACTTCTGCACATAACTATATGCAGGAACATGCGATCTTCCTCTAACCAACACCGGAATGTTACCCTTAAAATACCCTACAGCTGGATACTAGACATCACCTTATAACCTTAGTCTGTCCCTTCCTATCATGCAAAGGCGAATCCCTTAGTCCTGGAATCATTTAAACTGTTGATACTTGCTGATGTGGTGCAGGGGGGCTATGTGTACAATGTGCACTATTTAGATTAAATATGTAATGTTTTGATAACCCTCTATGCGCTCACAAAATCCGCCGTAAATACCCATACCACGCGCAGGACCGCGGGAGCGACCATACGCAAATTGCGGATATGTGCACGCACAGCGGAACAAGTGCACGTGCAGCGGGCATGTGTGTGTTGTTAGTATGTGATGTGTGCACTGGAATATTTTTCGACTTTGACAGTCACCCTTTGGCAGTCAACAATAACTGCCACTATCTAAACACTAAACAGAAAAATATACAATACAATATCTACAGATGATTGGATGGTAGGAGGAGAGGTGTAGGTGGGAAATGTATGACCTAGTGGGATAGTAAAAGCATGTATGTATGAATCCATGTCTGAGGGGCATGTATCATCGTGCCGTATATGTTCTAGATAAGCTTCGAGGTATTGCGAAGTATTCGTTAAATCCTTCTTATCCCGTATTAAGGGTCTGTAAGTGGGCCAACAAACACTACCGAGCTCTTTTCGGCTTCTTGTTCCAACAAATGGGGTGCACATTTAGTCGATGATACATGGAGGGGGAACATATGTGAGTGCTAATATATGTGGATATCACCTGTCGACTATGTGTGTCACTAACTGAAGGTTGTAGAGATGAAGATAAGACACATATCTAAAATACATTCACATAACATCTTCGTAATCATTCTTGGGTGTAGTCGATGTCTTTTCCGGATCGGTGTATCTGGGCAAAGGGGGAGACAAAGGAAAAATGGGTGAAAGAGACAGGCCATGGAATTCATTTGCAATCCTTATCATAACATTGTCTCTATGGATGGGTCATAAATGAAATCTGCTGCTGTAACAATGCCCCCGCTCCTTAAACTCATCAAATTTGTGCCGCGCTTGCGCCGCATTAGAATTCGAACACACCTAAATATCGAGCCAAAAATTATGACGACTCCCAGGATACAAAGGAGAAACTTTCCTACACTCATAATAACATTTTGAGCCCATTCTCCTAATCCTGAGAACCAATTTCGTGGGTTCAACCATGAGACCCAGCCGGTCAGTTCATTACTCACAGCAGTCAGGGTAAGGTTGTGTCTCCTTCGGAACTCCCACTTCAACTGCAAGATATCGTCCATCTTTTGATCGATGATCTCGGTTGGGTCATCAGTGCTGTTTGTAATATACATGCAGCACTTCACACCATATTGAGTTGCCAAAGTGACACAGTACCCACCCGTCACAGCTGTGATATAATTAAGGACCATCCTGTGCTGGATCAGTTCCGTTTTGTAAGCTTGCAACTCCCTACCCATATACCTGAAGGTGTCGTCATACATCTCAGTGATATTATCTATCAAGTTCGCTAGCGCATGGATATACCTATAATTTATAATTCCTCTGGCAGTACGGGTGATGTCTAATGCAAGAAGGAATTGAATCCCGGTGGATTCGTGGATCAAATCAGAGGCTACGTGCTCTGTCCTATCTATGAGGTGTCTCTTGACGATGTGTTCATAGTGAGTATGAGTATAAGGAGCCTGAGCACTGCGGTGAACATCTTTCATCTTATCATGGGGGTCTATCATTACATGGGGTTGTCGACCAAAAAGAATCTCAAAGGGTAATAGGTTAAGGGGGGACCTGGGAGTGGTTCTGATGCTGTACAATACTAGTGGCAAAGCTTCTGGCCACAACAATCCAGTTTCAGCCATCACTTTGCTCAGCTTATTCTTAATAGTGCTGTTTACTCTCTCCACCTTCGCACTCGCCTGTGGGCGGTACGGAGTGTGCAGCTTGCTATTAATTCCCATCAGTTTGCACATAACCTGAAAGACTTCACCTGTAAAATGGGTACCCCTATCGCTTTCAATTATTCTAGGGATACCATATCTACACACAAATTCCTGCACAATTTTCTTTGCAGTGAACGTAGCAGTATTTGTGGTAGCAGGGAACGCTTCTACCCAATTGGAAAACACATCAATACAGACTAACACATATTTTAAATTCCTACAGGGTGGTAACTGTATGAAATCAATCTGTATTACCTGAAAAGGGCCGTCTGTCGGCGGGATATGGGATGGTTCTGTTGGTATTGACTTTCTAATATTCTTCCTCAAGCAAATAAGACATGTCATTGCTCTCTTACCCGCATGAGAAGAGAATCCTGGCGCACACCAGTAGGCTCTCACCAGCTTACACATACCCTCTTTACCCAGATGAGTCAGACCGTGTGCCACCTCCGCTAAGCTTGGAAGATATGCTCTGGGGGCCACTGGCTTACCCTGTCCACCTGTCCAGAGTCCTGAGGACTCCTGGCCATATCCCTTTGACCTCCAGACCGCCTTTTCCTGTGGGGAACACAAATATTGCATTTCACTTAATTTTTGTGTGTTGATGGTGTTGAATATCATCAGTGATGTGATATCTGTTTGTATGGAGGTGCTGGCTTCTAATTTAGCAGCTTCGTCTGCCCGGCTGTTACCAAGTGAGATTGGATCTTGGTTGTAAGTATGTGCTTTGCACTTGATAACAGCCACTCTGTCTGGTTCTTGTATCGCTGTTAGAAGCCTTTTTATGTGGGATACATGCGCTACAGGTGTGCCAGCTGCCGTCATGAAATTTTTGAGGCGCCATAGGGCCCCGAAATCATGCACTACTCCAAAGGCATTCCTAGAATCTGTATATATATTGGCTGACTTACCCTTGGCCAATTCACACGCTCTGGTTAAGGCAACCAGCTCAGCAACTTGTGCTGAGTGCGGTGGGCCCAGGGGTTCAGCTTCTATGATACCTCTGTCATCTACGACTGCGTATCCAGTACACAAGTCTCCCGAGTCCGTCTGTCTGTGGCAACTACCGTCACTGTAAAAAGTAAAATCTATGCCTTCCAGTGGGTTGTCACTAATGTCAGGTCTCGCGGTGAAAGTCTGGTTCAGATACTCCATACAATCATGCGTGTCAGTATCTGCACTAAATCCTCCTTCACCATCATTCTCATCCTCCACCCTTTGTGCCTGTCCAGGCACACCCGGCAGATAAGTTGCAGGATTTAGTGCGCTGCATCTCTTTATGGTGATGTTTACAGGGGCCATTAGTGCTAATTCCCACCTTGTAAACCGCACTGATGAGACATGTCTGGTTTGAGCGGAGTTCAGTAAGGCTGACACTGCATGAGGCGTATGGACTGTCAGGTTGCGTCCTAACACTACGTCTTCGCTTTTACTCACTAGCAAAGCTATCGCTGCAACACTTCGCAAGCATGTGGGGAGAGACCACGCTACGGTGTCCAACTGTGCACTGTAGTAAGCTACCTGCCTGCTGGCATCACCATGTCTCTGGGTTAGGACACCTGCCGCACACCCAGCACTTTCCGTACCGTACAACTCAAAGGGTTTCCCATAATCTGGCATGCCTAATGCAGGTGCCTGTGATAAGCACTGTTTGAGTCTCTCAAATGCCAGTTCGGACTCATCTGTGTGCGAGATCCGATCTGGTTTGTTTGAAGAGACCATTTCTTGCAAAGGTAAAGCCAGTATGAAGGACCCTGGGATCCAGTTTCGGCAGTACCCACACATTCCAAGAAAAGTGCGGATCTGTTGCTGGGTTTGTGGCAAAGTCATGTCACGAATCGCCTGTATTCTATCAGCGGTAAGGTGTCTAAGGCCTTGCGTCAAGCAATGTCCCAAATATTTTACCCTGGTCTGGCACAACTGCAACTTATCCTTTGAAAGCTTGTGTCCCATCTTATAAAGGTGAAACAGAAGCTGTTTCGTGTCTCTCAAGGACGATTCGAGTGAATCAGAACACAGCAGTAAGTCATCTACATACTGTATTAATACTGATCCGCTCTCAGGTTGAAAGGATTGTAAACAGTCATGCAAAGCCTGGGAGAAAATACTTGGGCTGTCAATGAAACCTTGGGGTAGGCAAGTCCAGGTGTACTGTACTCCCCTGTATGTGAATGCAAACAGGTATTGGCTGTCAGGGTGCAGAGGGACAGAAAAGAAAGCAGAACAGAGGTCAATGACAGTGAAAAATTTTGCAGTAGGGGGAATTTGCATGAGGATGACAGCTGGATTTGGCACTACTGGGAGGGAATTGGCTCTCAACTATTTTGTTTTTCCCTCTTAGATCCTGCACTAGCCTGTAACCCCTCCCCCCACTCTTTATCACAGGGAAGATGGGACTATTGGCAGTGCTGGATGTCCTGACTAGGATGCCCTGTTGTAGCAAGCGCTCTATGACTGGGTACACTCCTAATTCCACCTCTGGCTACAGAGGATACTGTGGGATTTTTGGAGCTATCCTACCATCTTTTATTTGCACTACTACGGGAGCTACATTCGCTATCAATCCAGTGTCTTGTCCATCTTTGGTCCAGAGGGATCCCGGTACTTGTGAGATCATTTCCTCTACCTTGGATGGACACCTGTCTTTACCAGCAGAATGTGACATTAGCCTTTGTGGGGTGTCTAACATATCCTGCACTTCCTGAACGTGATTCTCGGGTATATCCAAGAAGACACCCTCAGGAGTACAATATATGACACACCCCACTTTACACAATAGATCTCTCCCCAGTAGATTAGTCAGAGCCGATGCAGCTAGCAAAAAGGAATGCTTGGTCTGCAAAGGCCCTATCGTAATCTCCGCAGGTCTACTCAAAGGGTAGTGTTGTACTACTCCTGTTACTCCCATTGCCGAAATTGTTTTACCGGTGGTTTTTATACCTACCGTTGAATTTAACACTGACCTGTCCGCCCCTGTATCTACAAGAAAAGGTAGTGATCTACCAGCTACATCAACTGTGACCTCAGGTTCACTACCAAGGCTAGCAATCAACTTCACTGGCTGCAGACTACAGGTGTGGCCCAACCCCTATTGTATATTGTGACCCCCCCACAACGCGCTGGCAACTACAATATGTGAGGGGGGTAGCTGAGAATTTTCAGAGGTCTGCCAGTCCCTCCTAGGTGGGTACCTCCTTGTTTCCCCTGCGTGCGGCTCATAACTTCTCCTATGTGATCCCTGATCCCTATCATGTGTATTATAATGTGGTTCATATCCTGGTCTAGGGGGTCGATATACCTTATGTGTGCCTTTATAACTGCAGTTCCGTGCAAAATGTCCTTCCCTCTGGCAGTTATAACATACTACTACATGCGACTTACCATCAGGGGTCTGGGGTTTTGGCTGATGCGGTTTGGATGTAAGGGCATTTATACTTACTGTCATCAGCTTATCCCCCTGTGACTCCCTGTGCTTAATGACGTTCCGATCGTGCTCTATAGCGGACTCTCTTAATGCAGCCACCGAGATACCTCTCCAGTTAGGTAGAGTGGTTTGTACCCTTGTTCTTAATGTCTCTTTTAACCCGTCCATTAATACTGACACAGCTACCTCCCTGTGATGTACGTTTTCCTTAATGTCCTCGACCCCAGTGTATCTAGCCATTTCCTGCAGTGCCCGGTGGAAATATTCAGATGCCGTTTCACCTTCTTTTTGTCTTATGGAAAAGATTTTATTCCATTTGACAACAGTAGGGAAATATACTCCTAATTGCAGATTGATCTGTCGTACATTCTCCTGAGTGTACTCATCAGTGAGAGGTACTTCTGCATCTAATTTACAATCAGTAATGAATTTTGCGGGGTCAATATTGGAAGGTAAACATACTCGTAGCACTGTTCGCCAATCTTTGTTTGTGGGTTCGGTGGCATTACCTAATTCTTTAATAAACCTCTGGCATGCGACTAAATCCTTTCTGGGATCGGGAAATTCAGACATAATGGTCCTCAATTCTGTCCGGGACCAAGGACAATGCATAGCAATGTTCCTGATGGGAGTGACTCCCTGAGCATCAGTCTTCCCATTGGGGACTGCGATCACCCTGACAGGATTTAATTCAATTACATCATTCTGAGTTGACTCCACAATCTGAGGAGCTATTGTCTCTGCATAATGTATGGTACCGTACTTACCTGTGGACACGACCTCACTTATCCCTCCGCTAGGGGGCCTTACAACTGATCTTACTGGTTGGGCCGTGCCCACCTGAGTGTTCTGTATGGTGGCTGCTAGAGAGAGTGCCGATATCATGCTGGGCTCATCTTCTTGCTCACAATCCTGAGGAAAGTTTAAAATGGGATACAACTTGCACAGGTTAGCATTAGTACATTTATCAACTATACTCTTATCAGGTACCAATATGCCATTGTCTGTAGCCACTTTCTCCCCTACAATATACGGTGGTGGTGGTGGTGCAGTTGCCATCATTTTCCTGCTAGGTTTGGAACCTGCTGCGTAAGCTAGTTCCCTTTGCATATCGCCCTCTTGCTGCCATAAATTTAAACAATCTGTATGTCTAATCCTTTGTTTTCTGGATTTTATTAGACATATCCTACTCCTTAAATTCTGCAATACCTCTGGTTCAAAACTACCTATCCCAGGAAATGATGCTTTATCCCCCACAGTCATTCGTGTCCATTCATCACAAAAGGTCTCAGTGTGGGGACCATACTTCCCCCACATTACCAACCGAGCTGACCCCCTGGGTCTCAATTCTGCTGTCTGAACCCTGACTGAGGAACGTCCCTGTGTTGTGCACTTGGCTCCCATTGTGGACCCTTTTAACACGGGAAAATTTCCTAAAATGCTCCAAACACAGTAGTCTAACGGTGGAAGTCCTCAAAGTTCTTCCACTAACTTCTTCTGCTCCGAGTACCACGGATCCGCCCTTTTTAGCAGACACGTGTAGCCAATGCAGGCCCTACTTCAGCCTATATCCCCTGAGCCTTTAGGAGTAACTTACCGTACCCAGTGAATATCTGCCTAAAAGACAATTTTTTTACACAAATCACGCTTGCATGTGCTCTACACAACGCATATGATGACGAGATTTACGCACAAATATGCAAAACTTCGTATCACGTTGCGCCACGTATTGCTCACACAACCGTGTGGTCCAATCGTACCGCTTATAGACACTTGCTATCTATAAGTTGTAGGATCACTGGAGTCTTCACACTGTGCTCCAAAACAGCCGGAGTGTAATACCAAGAAAACAACACCTCTAAAAAGCTTTATCACACTCCGTTGCACGTATTCACCTAGACCGTGCTCACCAAGTTCACCGAGTTTCATTGAGTTCACCGAGTTCACCAAGCGGGGTTCAATACATTCACACCTTTTTCAGCCCACACTAACACTCTATAGTTTTCTGATCAGAAAAATATCCTTTCCTGTTAACTGATAGCTTTCGCCAGAGGTAATACAGTAGAAAAGGTTTTATTTAAACTAAATTTTGGAAACCGAGCAGTTTGTGCTATTGTAGCGTGGCTACTGTTCCGCCCCTAAACTAAACAATGCTATTGTGTAATTTGTACTTAGCGGTCGTACCCTTACGCACGTTGCGTAAACACGCGACCATGCGTATGTCTTTACGTTGCGTACGCAGTCCCATACTTTGTCCGAGACACGTGTACAAAAACCGTACGTCCGCAATAGTACAAATCCCACACTTCTATAAATGTAAGCGATATTACCTATAATCGTTTACTTAACACAACACAGTTTCTTTCTGTATAAACCTGTTTAACTAGGCCAGACTGTATTTGTGTACGAAGAAAGCTGTCAGCGCCACAGATGCAGTATCTCTAATATCAACACTAGTATTAGGACCAAACAGTAAAATGACTAAAAAAACTAAAAAGAACTGCTTAGTGGGCACTCCCTATAGTTTATTAGGGCGTCAGCCTATTTACCTCAGGTAAGATAAGGCACTGGTATAGATGCCTTGAATAAAAGTGTGTGGACAGGGAATGAGGTACTACAGGCGACCACTGGTGCCAGATAATATTATAAAAACTAGGCAGTTTAGTAAAAAAGGAAAATCATTTATTTAAGAAGCACTAAAACAAACCCAGGTCTTAAAAAGGTGGGAATTAATACAGAAAAAAATACATACACAAAAACGCATAAAATACTCGTAAAAAAAACTCCAAGAGAAAAGGAGCATAAAAAGTAGGACATAAAATATACAGGCATAAAAGCAATCAAATTTCAAAGAAAAGAGGAGTAAATATCTTAACTTAGTGTTTGAGGTTAGATCAAGGTAGCACCCAACGCGTTTCGTCCTGTGTGGACTTCATCAAGGGGTGATTTGAGACTAGAGACAGCACTACTATATATACTCATCCTATGAAGGAAGTGGTGCTTACATCACTTCCTGTGGTTAATTAGTTAACAGATTAAAAAACGGCCATAAAGCATACTAAGACACAAATAAAATATACTTATACATATCAGCGCATCATATATTAAAAATGTTGTTTGAAAAATACAGTAAAACATGTGTAAGGCATGAAATATATCATATAGCCGTGGACTTCTTGTCCGGGCATTGTATGACCTCACATCCACCCCACATCCGGTATCCATTTCTGCAGAGTGCGCATGCGCGCGCTCCGTATAGCGGGACGCGTCCGTTCTATTGAATGTGATCTTGGTTACGGCGGACCAGTTCTGCAGAGTGCGCATGCGCGTGCTCCGTATAGCGGGACACGTCCGTTCTATTGAAGGGGATCTTTGTTTGCGGTGGACCAGTTCCTACATACGTGGAGCAGTGGAGTCCTCCGTCTGCTAGTTCCTGCTACTATAGTTCCTATGTGTTCTTTATTCACCGCGGCCATGTTTTTGGAGTCAGGATCGATCGCCTGGGACAGTTCCCCGAGTATAGTTTATTCTTGGATTTTGATCCTTGACTCACAGGTTAGCACAGCTCCATATTCAGACATGGATATATAAAAGATACAATAAAAGGTAGAATCAGCAAATACGGCACAACAGTTTAAAAAAGGGGGGACAAATATGAATATTGGTGTATACATAAAAAATGGATATAAGATGGAAAAAGTGAAAATGAATAAATATAGGAGCACCACATATTGCTAATTAGATTCCTATGTATAGCGCACTTATCCAGATGCACCAACCTTGTAGTATGTGGACCTGCTAACTGCTAGGATTTTCATCAAGAGGTGGTTGTGGCAAAGAAAGGGAGTCAGAGGAAGAGATGGAGCCACAATACAGAGGCTTCATTTGAGATAATAGAATGATACACAAGGAGATTTTTTGGGGGTGGGAGAGCCCCAAGGTAAGTTATTACAAACATGTGGAGACAGAGAGTACGTGAACCATATAAACAATTGGAACCAGGCGGAATCCAATATACCAATATGTACACACACAACAGTTAGAGCATCATTCTGATTTCGCTCCAACATCTGTACATTTACAACACCCGATGTTCTAAGGAGGTCTCCCATCCTTGTACTGGCCGGGCCCAGCCTTGCTTAGCTTCCAAGATCAGACGGTGTCGGGCGTGCCCAAGGTGGTATGATTGTAATAGTGATGTGGGAACATTAGACATGAGCTTAAAGTTCGCCGTATATACAAAAGGGGTACATTCAGTATCCCAGTCTGGATCAGTTTAATATATAGAACCAGAGTTATAGGCCATGTTCATAGACACCAGATAGTGTTAAATAAAGACATATAAATCCTTCCTGGAGGAAAAGGGGAAGGGAATGGAAAATGAAAAGGTTGGAATACAGGGTAAAGGACTTAACCTTTTTTAGCAAGTCACTAGAGCCCCTGATCTCCCCTGGGGGTCTCCCCGCCAGGTACTGGTCAGGCCCAAAACACTGCTTAGCTTCCAAGGTCGGCCGGGGTTGGGCATGTCCAGTGTGGTGTGGCTGTGGCATTATTCAGGAGGCAAGGATAAATTGAAAGGAGAAAGGTGAGGGAGAATAGTATTCAAAGTCTGCTTACATTACAAGAAGGGTGCAATTTCATATCCGTCATTGAAGCCATTTGGGCGCAGGGTGTTCAGTTCATAGATCCAGAACATCTCCCTCCTGGAAAGGAGGTTCGAGAGATCACCGCCTCTTTCTCCCAGGGATACCATTTCGATGCCTTTATAAGTTAGTGACTCCGGGTCAGAGTCATGGCATTGATGGAAGTGTCTTGATACAGACTGTATTTGTGTTTTACGTTTACTTCCTTAAAATTTATTCTATATTTTAACTAAATAGCAACACATTTCTCCATACAGGTCTGAATGAATCTAGTAATCAGTATTTATGGCAACAATATGAGCAGGTATACAAATACAAAGTACAGGTGTATGCTTGTTTTGTGTGCGCATTTGGCACCAAAATAGAAATTCACAGACCTTTTAAAAAAAATGAATAGCTTTGCGTATTTACTTTCCGGGTCCCACCAGCATCCCTACATACCATGCAGAGCAGACGCCATCTAATCAGCAATAAGTTAGGGTTTCCAGTGTACTCTATGGCCAGGAAAAGGTTCACGTAGGATACCCTTCCGCCCTTTGCTGATAGATAAAGTCTGCTTTAACCTGCTAGGCTGCGGGTATGAGGAAAAACCGGACGATGCCCCCAATTGATAATGTCGATATTATCTTAAACCATGAAGCTATACCTTTAAACACACTTTTACCATGGAGCCGCTGCGGCCGCTAGACTTAATATGCACTCTACGTACTTTGTACGCTATTTGCGTACAAAGTCCCGTACCGTGTACGGACTTAGCGTACAAACGCCGCACTGGGGGTACAAAGTACACACAGCGCGCACACACACTTGATATACTTTAAACCTTATTAGTAATGCAATGCAATGATATTATTACACTCTAAACCTTATGCAGTAAAGCACTGCAATGATGTTACACCTTAAACCTTATGCAGCGCTGACGGTACAAAGTACCCGCAGAGCGTACACACCTTATCAATACACTTTTAAACCTTATACAGTTAGGTAATGTAATGCACTTTAAACCCCAGCAGGGAAAAGAGGACACAACACCGATTTGTAGTTAAACACTGGGCTCCGACACCTCAGCGTATATATCTGGAAGGGGATAACAATACAATTTATACACTACAATATACAACAGAGTAAATGGCTACAGTCAATGTACATACGTGAGAATATTCGCATGCACTTCCTGGTCCAGTCCTCCGCTAATCAGGTAGATAGCGTTAAGAGTCTTCTGACCGGCCAGGCAACAACAGGCTTTTTATGCACTACTTCCAAAAGCAATACAATGGATACTGTAATCCCTTTGTCCATTGGACACAGAGATGCATCTTTACATTACAGGAGAGGTCATAGGTTGATTTGAAAAGGTGGGCGATGTCTTTCTCAACTGCTCTTGTGGGTGGTCTCCTCTGGATTCCTGCCGCATACAGAATATACAGTAAATACAGTGTATATCTATATTCTACTTCTGCACATAACTATACGCAGGAACATGCGATCTTCCTCTAACCAACACCGGAATGTTACCCTTAAAATACCCTACAGCTGGATACTAGACATCACCTTATAACCTTAGTCTGTCCCTTCCTATCATGCAAAGGTGAATCCCTTAGTCCTGGAATCATTTAAACTGTTGATACTTGCTGATGTGGTGCAGGGGGGCTATGTGTACAATGTGCACTATTTAGATTAAATATGTAATGTTTTGATAACCCTCTATGCGCTCACAAACTCCGCCGTAAATACCCATACCAGGCGCAGGACCGCGGGAGCGATCATACGCAAATTGCGGATATGTGCACGCACGGCGGAACAAGTGCACGCGCAGCGGGCATGTGTGTGTTGTTAGTACGTGGTGTGTGCACTGGAATATTTTTCGACTTTGACACTATCCATTAATCAAATATGCATGTTTGCAATTAAAATTTCTCCAATTTATTGGCAAAACACCAAAGCTATCATAAAAATACATGCAATAAAAAAGCAGGACGAGCACACGATTATTGACAAATTGGTTCAATAACCATATAGTTTATTATGCATCACACATATTGTTAGAAAAACTAGTAAACTTCTACAGCCCAAACACTAATTTGACATTTTAAAATAAATGTTTCAAGTGAAGGCATTAAATGCAGTTGAGGATTCCAACTATCGGGGTAATTCTGAGTTGATCACAGCAGGAACTTTGTTAGCAGTTGGGCAAAATCATGTGCACTGCAGGGGGGAGGGCAGATATAACATGTGCAGAGAGAGTTACATTTGGGTTGGTTATTTTGTTTCTGTGCAGGGTAAATACTGGCTGCTTTAATTTTACACTGCAATTTAGATTTCAGATTGAACAAACCCCACCCAAATCTAACTCTCTCTGCACATGTTACATCTGCCCCACCTGCAGTGCACATGGTTTTGCCCAACTGCTAACAGAGTTCCTGCTGCGATCAACTAAGAAATACTCCTATATACTTAAATTTCTATTTTCATTAATAGGAAAATAGGAAAAATAGAATCAATTTAAAAATAAACCATATATTAGAAAAATGTGGAGAGAGAGTAGTCTGAATTGAGTTGGAAAGCAACTATTTACTTCCTCTCAGCCATTGAACTTAAACTTGCCAGCCATGAGCCAATTCCAAGCTTGAGAACTTTGCATCAATTGAAGCACACGTTCTTTAGTGCTTGCAATGTCTTCTGCATTGAAGTCACAAGCTGTCCAATGTTGATGGGAACTCATTTGCTTCATTCAAGTAATGCTCTGTGAGAACAGTATGTGGCTCTAGCCTCAGACCTTCCCTAAGGCTGACTTTAAGAGCAACTAGAGTGCTCTGTGTGTAGCCTCAACACTGAGCTTCTCACCACATGCTGAGCTCTTAGTTTCAAGACTATTTTAAAGCTCAACTTCAAAGGCATAAGGAAAATTAGTGAGACAAAAAAATGAAAACTGAACTAAAAGGAGGCACACACTAATATTTTTATCTTCTCGACAATTGCAGAAACATCTTGTAAATCTCAAAGGCATCAATATCTAAATTGCACACTTAGTAATTAAAAAAATATAAAAACAATTTTCTGCTACAACACAGTTCATTTGCATATTCCCGCCCAGAAGTAGAATAATGTAATCACAGAAAACATAGGAAATATGGTCAGATTATTAAAATGCTGACAAAATGCATGATATTGGAAGATTGAGGTTAAGAATTTTTGTTTTGTGCTACCTATCCATTAATCAAATATGCATGTTTGCAATTAAAATTTCTCCAATTTATTGGCAAAACACCAAAGCTATCATACAAATACATGCAATAAAAAAGCAGGGGCGAGCACACGATTATTGACAAATTGGTTCAATAATTATATAGTTTATTATGCATCACACATATTGTTAGAAAAACTAGTAAACTTCTACAGCCCAAACACTAATTTGACATTTTAAAATAAATGTTTCAAGTGAAGGCATTAAATGCAGTTGAGGATTCCAACTATCGGGGTAATTCTGAGTTTATCGCAGCAGGAACTTTGTAGGCAGTTGGGCAAAATCATGTGCACTGCAGGGGGAGGGCAGATATAACATGTGCAGAGAGAGTAACATTTGGGTGGGTTATTTTGTTTCTGTGCAGGGTAAATACTGGCTGCTTTATTTTTACAACAAACAAAAACGAGAAAGCGCTATTCACTTTGGTAAAATATATTCTTTACTGATATGTATAAAAAACCACAATGCTATAATTACAAGCATAATACCGGCCAGTATGAACTTATAAAACAATCAATACATGTTTCCTAGATCACACAATAAAATATTTCTATATCACCCTTAATTAATAAATCTATTCTGGCTTACTCTTGATATATATGTTACACAATAGATTAATCAATAATTTAGTAGGTTAAGCATGCATGCATTCCAAAAAAACTGAAGAATAAGTTAATATGTTTCCAGTTCCAGCTGCACAATGGGTTAATTTGTATCCAGCAAGTCTCTTATGCAAATATTTGTTAGTAAGAGGCAGCGTGCAAGAATGTTACTATTTTTCATAAAAAACCTCCAACCACTTTTTCCTTTTTGTGGGAGGTATAAATCAAGGTTAGTAAGAGGTGTTAAATTCAGTCCAGAAAAAGATATAATAAGCAATTGCTTTCTAATTCGCTACAACCTCTAACCATCCACTTCTCATACGGTTAGTTTGATTGATTAGGTGAAGCACATATAGTCAGGTTAGTTTGATTGATTGGGTGAAGCACATATAATCAGGTGAATCATTATACTGTGATCCGTTTCCACAAGGACTAGAGTGCATTTAGCAAAAGCACTCACTTACAGCTTTTATCCTTGGTGGCTGTTGTAATTGCCAACCTGATTGAAAAATATATACTCCTTCCCCTGTGCACTGGGGTTGGGAGAAAACAGTTCACCAGCCGGTAATGAGGATTTATGAGCCTCACAATTGATTGCAGCAGATAATGGAGAGTACTCTCCTGACTCACAACTCCTCTGGTATGCCCACAAACGTGTTTCTCCGCCTCCGGGTCCGTTTCAGCGGCTTCGTCAGTGTGAAAAATAGCCGTCCGTCACCTCAGATCCTTAAATACCGTATTTGCCGGTTCGCGCATGCGCACTGCGCACGCGATTCAAGCCTCGTTTTCAATTTCCCCCACTGAGCATGTGCAATCAGCGGGCTTGTAAACCAAGCCTCCTTTTGAGCTTACTCACTATGGAAATAGCTATGCCAGATACATTATCTCCCTCTAATATGTAGTCGTTACTCCACATAATTACATATCTAAATACATAATTATCAGCTCTATCCTTATATCTAGATTAATATACAGGTGACAAGACAACTATAAAACTCTAATCCGTGTTGTAATTAATCTAATAAATCCACATAAAATGCCATCTAGTGGCCGATATTTATATGACATCACTACACATGTATCATCTATAATTCATTTGTTCGTATTGTTTTATTGTATTAATAGGCTCCAATTGTTTAATAGCCTTAATATTCAAATAGTCAAGCTATCACATGATCACATTCCTACCTCATAAGAATTTTTTTTGAACAAAACCATTTATTATTATATACTTAATCAGAACCCCATTTAGTCTATATAAATCAATAGCCCATAATGATCCAATAGCCCATAGTAATAATTCCTCATTTATCCATGATTCTATCAATTCAACATTCATCATGGCTCATTCTTATTTTTTATTATTATTTTTTATTTTTTATTTTTTATTATTATTTATTTATTTGTTAATCGACAAACAACTATCTCAATGTGTTAATTACTTTATTAATTTCTACCCCCAACAGTTATCTAAATTTAGTCCACTAAATTCCATTAAGCTCCACTGTATCATTGAGCCCTCCCGGCACTAATGTATCCATTTTGTAGATCCAGTAGGCCTCTCTCCTACATAGGAGATTAAACCGATCACCGCCCCGTGTGGTATTTTTAACCTGTTCAATTGCTACCATACTGCTGTTGTCAAACTCAGAATTCTGACACATTGTTATATGACTGGACAGAGGATGTTTTGCGCCCTTGGATACGTTTCGCCGATGTTCCATGTATCTAATGTGCATGGTACGAGTAGTTCTCCCAATGTATTGTTTACCACATTGACAGGTGATCAAATATATAATATATACAGAGTTACAATTTAGAAATTCCTTTATCTGGAATTCTTCCCCCGTATTGGTAGATATAAATCCCACACTCTTTCTCGGTGCATTTTTACACGACAGGCAATTCAATTTACCACATTTGTGGAAACCCAATGGTCTTTCCGGAAGCCACGTTTTTTTAGTATTAGGTATTTTTGATCTTTCAAAGTGGCTTGGCACCAAAATTGAGCGCAAATTATCTGCCTTCCTAAAGATCATCGGACCCTTTGGATCCAGTTGGGGTTTAAGGACTTCATCTAGTAATAGAAGAGACATATTTTTCTTTATAACCCGTTCAATTTGGCGGGCGCACCCATTATATTGTGTGGTAAATAACATACTCCTTTTATTGCTATCCTCATGATTGAAATTTTCCCTTTTATTTTTTCTTTTTGGTTCCAATAATGTTTCCCTATCTATTGCTTCTACTTCATGAAATGATTTTTCCAATAAATCTCGAGGATACCCCTGTTCCTCAAATGCCAACATAAGAGTTCTTGCTTGTGTTTGGTAAGTCAGTAATGAGGTGCAATTTCTTCTAATGCGTACAAATTGTCCCCTGGGGATATTCTCCTTCCATTTTCTTTTATGTGAACTGTCGAATTGAAGATAATTATTTTGATCCACAGATTTAATATGTGTTTTGGTTGTCAACTTGCCATTCTGTACTGAGAGTGCTATATCCAAAAAACTAATCTCCGTTTTACTAAAACTATAGGTGAATTTTAAACCAAATTGGTTGTTGTTTAGTCCTTCCATATATGTCAAAAGTGATTCTAAATCCCCACCCCAAACAAAAATTAAATCATCTATAAAACGGCCATAGTAAACCAGATCCCCACCGAGTCCGCCTCCCCACACATGTTGGTCCTCAAAAACCCCCATGTACAGGTTAGCGAAACTCGGCGCGAACCTGGCTCCCATGGCCACACCCTGTGTCTGTAAATAAAATTGGGAATCAAACAAAAAATAATTATGTGTTAATATAAAGTGAATGGATTTCAACAAGAAGCCACGAAGAGAATCAGAGACCCCACCCTTTTCCAGATACCCCTCTATTGCTTTTATCCCACCTGTATGTGGAATATTGGAATATAGTGATTCTACATCACATGTCACCAAATAATAATGATCTTTCCAAGAAATTTGATTAATTAAATTTAAGAAATGTTGTGTATCCTTAATGTGGGATCTCAGATTCTCCACGTGGCTCTGCAAGTGATGATCTACAAAAAACGATAAATTACTGGTTAAACAACCCACTCCCGAAATAATGGGATGCCCTGGTGGATTAACTAGTGTCTTATGAATTTTGGGCAAATAATAAAATGTGGCCGTGATGGGATGTGGACATAACAAAAAAGTGAAAGTTTCCTTGGATATAGCACTCCCAGCGAATGCATCATCCAGCAATTCCATATATTCTCTTTGGAACTCTGTGGTGGGATTGGTTTTCAACTTACAATAAAACGAGGTGTTATTAAGTTGTCTTGAACATTCACACAGATAATCCTCTGTATTTAATATAACAACCCCACCACCCTTATCCGCTGATTTGATTGTTATCTCTTTATTTTGCTGTAGATCTTTCATGGCCTTACGTTCCCCAGGGGTCAAATTGTCCCCATATAACTGTTTATCTGCCCTTTCACAAATATTTCTAAAACTGGCAAGGGTAGATTTGTAAAAGCTTTCTACATACGGACCTTTGTAATTCAATGGGTAAAAATCCGAGCTTTTTTTGAAAGTTTTAGTTATATCATAGATTGGAGCGATGACCGCTTCAACCTGGCTGGGGTCTCCTGCCCCATTCTGTTGTAGTGATTCCAGAATCTCTAGAGCAATATCATCATCCCTATCCAGTACAATGGGATTTTCATCCACTTTATGTGCTTTAAGAGTTTTAAGTGCAAAATAACGCTTACGACTTAAGGTCCGTACATACCTGTTGAGGTCGACAAAAAGTCAAAATAAATTGGGTTTAGCTACCGGTGCGAAATTCATACCCTTTTCTAAAAGATTGCGCGAACCGTCAAATACGGTATTTAAGGATCTGAGGTGATGGACGGCTATTTTTCACACTGACGAAGCCGCTGAAACGGACCCGGAGGCGGAGAAACGCGTTTGTGGGCATACCAGAGGAGTTGTGAGTCAGGAGAGTACTCTCCATTATCTGCTGCAATCAATTGTGAGGCTCATAAATCCTCATTACCGGCTGGTGAACTGTTTTCTCCCAACCCCAGTGCACAGGGGAAGGAGTATATATTTTTCAATCAGGTTGGCAATTACAACAGCCACCAAGGATAAAAGCTGTAAGTGAGTGCTTTTGCTAAATGCACTCTAGTCCTTGTGGAAACGGATCACAGTATAATGATTCACCTGATTATATGTGCTTCACCCAATCAATCAAACTAACCTGACTATATGTGCTTCACCTAATCAATCAAACTAACCGTAGGAGAAGTGGATGGTTAGAGGATGTAGCAAATTAGAAAGCAATTGCTTATTATATCTTTTTCTGGACTGAATTTAACACCTCTTACTAACCTTGATTTATACCTCCCACAAAAAGGAAAAAGTGGTTGGAGGTTTTTTATGAAAAATAGTAACATTCTTGCACGCTGCCTCTTACTAACAAATATTTGCATAAGAGACTTGCTGGATACAAATTAACCCATTGTGCAGCTGGAACTGGAAACATATTAACTTATTCTTCAGTTTTTTTGGAATGCATGCATGCTTAACCTACTAAATTATTGATTAATCTATTGTGTAACATATATATCAAGTGTAAGCCAGAATAGATTTATTAATTAAGGGTGATATAGAAATATTTTATTGTGTGATCTAGGAAACATGTATTGATTGTTTTATAAGTTCATACTGGCCGGTATTATGCTTGTAATTATAGCATTGTGGTTTTTTATACATATCAGTAAAGAATATATTTTAACAAAGTGAATAGCGCTTTCTCGTTTTTGTTTGTTGTATTCTGCTGTGGAGGGGTTAGGATCATCCCTCAGAGTATAGCTGCTTTTCACTTTGGACGTGACTGCGCCATGTGCAAATTTGTATTTTAGTGTTTGTTTTCCAATTGATCCTTTGCACAGGCGGCTATCACTTATTCAAATTTATTTAAATTCACCAATATTCAGTAAATTTATTTTTAGGTTATTCTATATATTAGTGTTGTTAATTGGCAATAATTAAGAAAATGGCACAACTAACTTGTATTACTAATAGATTGGAGAGACGTGATCACTACCTTAAAGGTAAAAAAATTATAACCACAGAATGTTCTCAGAATGGAGTGTCAGAAATGCATCGTCTATTCAATAGATTAGAACAACTTTGCATTTCAGAAACCAAGCAATGGTGGGACCAAATTTCCCTTCAGAAATATCTTGATAGGGATCTTATACCTAGGGGTTTGAGAATTATGAAGGAATCCACATTTAAGGATAATAAGGAATTTACTGAGGAATGGAATTCCACTTTGGATACTTGCTCTAAAAACCTCATTAAATTGCTTATAAAATATAGAGAACAGCGAACGATAGAACTTCAATCTGAAATTGATGAGGTACACACCTTACTTAAGGTTTATGAAAAATCAGAAGAATATAGAGAAAGGGATGTAAAAGTGAATAAAAAGTTGGAGGAATTTGAGCAATCCTTAATTACTAGGAAAGAGAACAAAATGGAAAGGGATGTTGTAGACTACCAAAGTGGAAATGTTCGTAGTTACAATAGAACATCAAGACCCCCAGAACGGGAGTATCAGGCCCCAAGTTATAGATATCAAAATTCCAGGGTTAAATCGCAGAGAAGAACCAACAATCAATATCAGCAGAGACAGTATTGGCCCAATAGAGACAACCGACAAAAAGACAGACAGACTAATAATTGGTCCTATAGAAATAGATACCAAGTACTAGATACAAATGGGGGAGATTCAGACACACCCAGATTCAGGTATAAAAATAGAATGAGACCCTCAGAGACTGAAGATGATGGTGATGTCACCCCCATAAATAAAGATTTTTTAGGATCAGGCAGGTATCAGGGTCCAAACATGTGGCAAACAGTAAGGGAACAGAGGAAAAGAGGAAGAAACAGAGATACAGAGGATGTAGAGGAGGGAGAAGGAAACAGAATAAAAAACCCCTGCAGAAGGTAGAGCATATGAGTTCAGGCAAGGGCATTTTTAATTTGTCTAAAAAAACACTTACCCAAGATGAAATTAATCTTTTAGAAAAGGGTATGAATTTCGCACCGGTAGCTAAACCCAATTTATTTCGACTTTTTGTCGACCTCAACAGGTATGTACGGACCTTAAGTCGTAAGCGTTATTTTGCACTTAAAACTCTAAAAGCACATAAAGTGGATGAAAATCCCATTGTACTGGATAGGGATGATGATATTGCTCTAGAGATTCTGGAATCACTACAACAGAATGGGGCAGGAGACCCCAGCCAGGTTGAAGCGGTCATCGCTCCAATCTATGATATAACTAAAACTTTCAAAAAAAGCTCGGATTTTTACCCATTGAATTACAAAGGTCCGTATGTAGAAAGCTTTTACAAATCTACCCTTGCCAGTTTTAGAAATATTTGTGAAAGGGCAGATAAACAGTTATATGGGGACAATTTGACCCCTGGGGAACGTAAGGCCATGAAAGATCTACAGCAAAATAAAGAGATAACAATCAAATCAGCGGATAAGGGTGGTGGGGTTGTTATATTAAATACAGAGGATTATCTGTGTGAATGTTCAAGACAACTTAATAACACCTCGTTTTATTGTAAGTTGAAAACCAATCCCACCACAGAGTTCCAAAGAGAATATATGGAATTGCTGGATGATGCATTCGCTGGGAGTGCTATATCCAAGGAAACTTTCACTTTTTTGTTATGTCCACATCCCATCACGGCCACATTTTATTATTTGCCCAAAATTCATAAGACACTAGTTAATCCACCAGGGCGTCCCATTATTTCGGGAGTGGGTTGTTTAACCAGTAATTTATCGTTTTTTGTAGATCATCACTTGCAGAGCCACGTGGAGAATCTGAGATCCCACATTAAGGATACACAACATTTCTTAAATTTAATTAATCAAATTTCTTGGAAAGATCATTATTATTTGGTGACATGTGATGTAGAATCACTATATTCCAATATTCCACATACAGGTGGGATAAAAGCAATAGAGGGGTATCTGGAAAAGGGTGGGGTCTCTGATTCTCTTCGTGGCTTCTTGTTGAAATCCATTCACTTTATATTAACACATAATTATTTTTTGTTTGATTCCCAATTTTATTTACAGACACAGGGTGTGGCCATGGGAGCCAGGTTCGCGCCGAGTTTCGCTAACCTGTACATGGGGGTTTTTGAGGACCAACATGTGTGGGGAGGCGGACTCGGTGGGGATCTGGTTTACTATGGCCGTTTTATAGATGATTTAATTTTTGTTTGGGGTGGGGATTTAGAATCACTTTTGACATATATGGAAGGACTAAACAACAACCAATTTGGTTTAAAATTCACCTATAGTTTTAGTAAAACGGAGATTAGTTTTTTGGATATAGCACTCTCAGTACAGAATGGCAAGTTGACAACCAAAACACATATTAAATCTGTGGATCAAAATAATTATCTTCAATTCGACAGTTCACATAAAAGAAAATGGAAGGAGAATATCCCCAGGGGACAATTTGTACGCATTAGAAGAAATTGCACCTCATTACTGACTTACCAAACACAAGCAAGAACTCTTATGTTGGCATTTGAGGAACAGGGGTATCCTCGAGATTTATTGGAAAAATCATTTCATGAAGTAGAAGCAATAGATAGGGAAACATTATTGGAACCAAAAAGAAAAAATAAAAGGGAAAATTTCAATCATGAGGATAGCAATAAAAGGAGTATGTTATTTACCACACAATATAATGGGTGCGCCCGCCAAATTGAACGGGTTATAAAGAAAAATATGTCTCTTCTATTACTAGATGAAGTCCTTAAACCCCAACTGGATCCAAAGGGTCCGATGATCTTTAGGAAGGCAGATAATTTGCGCTCAATTTTGGTGCCAAGCCACTTTGAAAGATCAAAAATACCTAATACTAAAAAAACGTGGCTTCCGGAAAGACCATTGGGTTTCCACAAATGTGGTAAATTGAATTGCCTGTCGTGTAAAAATGCACCGAGAAAGAGTGTGGGATTTATATCTACCAATACGGGGGAAGAATTCCAGATAAAGGAATTTCTAAATTGTAACTCTGTATATATTATATATTTGATCACCTGTCAATGTGGTAAACAATACATTGGGAGAACTACTCGTACCATGCACATTAGATACATGGAACATCGGCGAAACGTATCCAAGGGCGCAAAACATCCTCTGTCCAGTCATATAACAATGTGTCAGAATTCTGAGTTTGACAACAGCAGTATGGTAGCAATTGAACAGGTTAAAAATACCACACGGGGCGGTGATCGGTTTAATCTCCTATGTAGGAGAGAGGCCTACTGGATCTACAAAATGGATACATTAGTGCCGGGAGGGCTCAATGATACAGTGGAGCTTAATGGAATTTAGTGGACTAAATTTAGATAACTGTTGGGGGTAGAAATTAATAAAGTAATTAACACATTGAGATAGTTGTTTGTCGATTAACAAATAAATAAATAATAATAAAAAATAAAAAATAATAATAAAAAATAAGAATGAGCCATGATGAATGTTGAATTGATAGAATCATGGATAAATGAGGAATTATTACTATGGGCTATTGGATCATTATGGGCTATTGATTTATATAGACTAAATGGGGTTCTGATTAAGTATATAATAATAAATGGTTTTGTTCAAAAAAAATTCTTATGAGGTAGGAATGTGATCATGTGATAGCTTGACTATTTGAATATTAAGGCTATTAAACAATTGGAGCCTGTTAATACAATAAAACAATACGAACAAATGAATTATAGATGATACATGTGTAGTGATGTCATATAAATATCGGCCACTAGATGGCATTTTATGTGGATTTATTAGATTAATTACAACACGGATTAGAGTTTTATAGTTGTCTTGTCACCTGTATATTAATCTAGATATAAGGATAGAGCTGATAATTATGTATTTAGATATGTAATTATGTGGAGTAACGACTACATATTAGAGGGAGATAATGTATCTGGCATAGCTATTTCCATAGTGAGTAAGCTCAAAAGGAGGCTTGGTTTACAAGCCCGCTGATTGCACATGCTCAGTGGGGGAAATTGAAAACGAGGCTTGAATCGCGTGCGCAGTGCGCATGCGCGAACCGGCAAATACGGTATTTAAGGATCTGAGGTGATGGACGGCTATTTTTCACACTGACGAAGCCGCTGAAACGGACCCGGAGGCGGAGAAACGCGTTTGTGGGCATACCAGAGGAGTTGTGAGTCAGGAGAGTACTCTCCATTATCTGCTGCAATCAATTGTGAGGCTCATAAATCCTCATTACCGGCTGGTGAACTGTTTTCTCCCAACCCCAGTGCACAGGGGAAGGAGTATATATTTTTCAATCAGGTTGGCAATTACAACAGCCACCAAGGATAAAAGCTGTAAGTGAGTGCTTTTGCTAAATGCACTCTAGTCCTTGTGGAAACGGATCACAGTATAATGATTCACCTGATTATATGTGCTTCACCCAATCAATCAAACTAACCTGACTATATGTGCTTCACCTAATCAATCAAACTAACCGTATGAGAAGTGGATGGTTAGAGGTTGTAGCGAATTAGAAAGCAATTGCTTATTATATCTTTTTCTGGACTGAATTTAACACCTCTTACTAACCTTGATTTATACCTCCCACAAAAAGGAAAAAGTGGTTGGAGGTTTTTTATGAAAAATAGTAACATTCTTGCACGCTGCCTCTTACTAACAAATATTTGCATAAGAGACTTGCTGGATACAAATTAACCCATTGTGCAGCTGGAACTGGAAACATATTAACTTATTCTTCAGTTTTTTTGGAATGCATGCATGCTTAACCTACTAAATTATTGATTAATCTATTGTGTAATATATATATCAAGTGTAAGCCAGAATAGATTTATTAATTAAGGGTGATATAGAAATATTTTATTGTGTGATCTAGGAAACATGTATTGATTGTTTTATAAGTTCATACTGGCCGGTATTATGCTTGTAATTATAGCATTGTGGTTTTTTATACATATCAGTAAAGAATATATTTTACCAAAGTGAATAGCGCTTTCTCGTTTTTGTTTGTTGTATTCTGCTGTGGAGGGGTTAGGATCATCCCTCAGAGTATAGCTGCTTTTCACTTTGGACGTGACAGCGCCATGTGCAAATTTGTATTTTAGTGCTTTATTTTTACACTGCACTTTAGATTTTAGATTGAACACACCCCACCCAAATCTAACTCTCTCTGCACATGTTACATCTGCCCCACCTGCAGTGCACATGGTTTTGCCCAACTGCTAACAGAGTTCCTGCTGCGATCAACTAAGAATTACTCCTATATACTTAAATTTCTATTTTCATTAATAGGAAAATAGGAAAAATAGAATCAATTTAAAAATAAACCATATATTAGAAAAATGTAGAGAGAGAGTAGTCTGAATTGAGTTGGAAAGCAACTATTTACTTCCTCTCAGCCATTGAACTTAAACTTGCCAGCCATGAGCCAATTCCAAGCTTGAGAACTTTGCATCAATTGAAGCACACGTTCTTTAATGCTTGCAATGTCTTCTGCATTGAAGTCACAAGCTATCCAATGTTGATGGGAACTCATTTGCTTCATTCAAGTAATGCTCTGTGAGAACAGTATGTGGCTGTAGCCTCAGACCTTCCCTAAGGCTGACTTTAAGAGCAACTAGAGTGCTCTGTATGTAGCCTCAACACTGAGCTTCTCACCACATGCTGAGCTCTTAGTTTCAAGACTATTTTAAAGCTCAACTTCAAAGGCATAAGGAAACTTAGTGAGACAAAAAAATGAAAACTGAACTAAAAGGAGGCACACACTAATATTTTTATCTTCTCGACAATTGCAGAAACATCTTGTAAAACTCAAAGGCATCAATATCTAAATTGCACACTTAGTAATTAAAAAAATATAAAAACAATTTTCTGCTACAACACAGTTCATTTGCATATGCCCGCCCAGAAGTAGAATAATGTAATCACAGAAAACATAGGAAATATGGTCAGATTATTAAAATGCTGACAAAATGCATGATATTGGAAGATTGAGGTTGAGAATTTTTGTTTTGTGCTACCTATCCATTAATCAAATATGCATGTTTGCAATTAAAATTTCTCCAATTTATTGGCAAAACACCAAAGCTATCATAAAAATACATGCAATAAAAAAGCAGGGCGAGCACACGATTATTGACAAATTGGTTCAATAATTATATAGTTTATTATGCATCACACATATTGTTAGAAAAACTAGTAAACTTCTACAGCCCAAACACTAATTTGACATTTTAAAATAAATGTTTCAAGTGAAGGCATTAAATGCAGTTGAGGATTCCAACTATCGGGGTAATTCTGAGTTTATCGCAGCAGGAACTTTGTAGGCAGTTGGGCAAAATCATGTGCACTGCAGGGGGAGGGCAGATATAACATGTGCAGAGAGAGTAACATTTGGGTGGGTTATTTTTATTTCTGTGCAGGGTAAATACTGGCTGCTTTATTTTTACACTGCACTTTAGATTTTAGATTGAACACACCCCACCCAAATCTAACTCTCTCTGCACATGTTACATCTGCCCCACCTGCAGTGCACATGGTTTTGCCCAACTGCTAACAGAGTTCCTGCTGTGATCAACTAAGAATTACTCCTATATACTTAAATTTCTATTTTCATTAATAGGAAAATAGGAAAAATAGAATCAATTTAAAAATAAACCATATATTAGAAAAATGTGGAGAGAGAGTAGTCTGAATTGAGTTGGAAAGCAACTATTTACTTCCTCTCAGCCATTGAACTTAAACTTGCCAGCCATGAGCCAATTCCAAGCTTGAGAACTTTGCATCAATTGAAGCACACGTTCTTTAATGCTTGCAATGTCTTCTGCATTGAAGTCACAAGCTGTCCAATGTTGATGGGAACTCATTTGCTTCATTCAAGTAATGCTCTGTGAGAACAGTATGTGGCTCTAGCCTCAGACCTTCCCTAAGGCTGACTTTAAGAGCAACTAGAGTGCTCTGTGTGTAGCCTCAACACTGAGCTTCTCATCACATGCTGAGCTCTTAGTTTCAAGACTATTTTATTCTCTCGTCCCCTCCAGTCATCGCATGCAGCTCCATGCCTCCTCCTCCTCATCCCCTCCAGTCACCGCATGCAGCTCCATGCCTCCCCCTCCAGTCATCGCGTGCAGCTCCATACCTCCCCCTCCCTCATCCCCTCCAGTCACCGCGTGCAGCTCCATGCCTACCTCATCCCCTCCAGTCGCTGCATGTATCGCCATGCCTCCCCCTCCTTCAGACCCTCCAGTCGCAGCGTGTAGCTCCATGCTTCCCCCTCCAGTCACCGCGTGCAGCTCCATGCCTTCCCCTCCCTCATCCCCTCCAGTCACCGCATGCATCTCCATGCCTCCCTCATTCCCTCCAGTCGCAGCGTGTAGCTCCATGCCTCCCCCTTTCTCATCCCCTCCAGTCACCGCGTGCAGCTCCATGCCGCCCTCCTCCTTCATCCCCTCCAGTCGCCGCATGTAGCTCCATGCTTTCCCCACTCTTGTCCCCTACAGTTACTGCATACAGCTCCATGCCTCCCCCTCCCTCATCCACTCCAGTCACCGCGTGCAGCTCCATGCCTCCCCTTCCAGTCACCGTCTGTAGCTCAATGCCTCCCCCTCTCTCGTCCTCTCCAGTCACCACGTGCAGCTCCATGCCTCCCCCTCCCTCTTATCCCCTCCAGTCACTGCGTGCAACTCCATGCCTCCCTCATCCCCTCCAGTTGCTGCATGTAGCTCCATGCCTCCCCCTCCTTCAGACCCTCTAGTCACTGCATGTAGCTGCATGCTTCCCCCTCCAGTCACTGAGTGCAGCTCCATGCCTCCCCCTCCCTCATCCCCTCCAGTCGCCGTGTGTAGCTCCATGCCTCCCTCTCTCAACCCCTCCAGTCACCGAGTGCAGCTCCATGCCTCCCCCTCTGTCAACCCTCCAGTCACCATGTGCAGCTCTATGTCTCCCCCCTTTTATCCCCTCCAGTCACGGCGTACAGCTCCATGCCTCCCCCTCCCTCATCCCGTCCAGTCACTGCGTGCAGCTCCATGCCTCCCCCTCCTTTATCCCGTCCAGTCACTATATGTAGCTCCATGCCTCCCCCTCCCTCATTCCCTCCAGTCGCTGCATGTAGCTCCATGCCTCCCCCTCTCTCACCCTCTCCAGTCACCATGTGCAGCTCCATGCCTCCCCCTCCCTCATCCCCTCCAGTCGCCGTGTGTAGCTCCATGCCTCCCTCTCTCGTCCCATCCAGTCACCGTGTGCAGCTCCATGCCTCCCCCTCCCTCATCCCCTCCAGTCACCATGTGCAGCTCCATGCCTCCCCATCCCTCAACCCCTCCAGTCACCGAGTGCAGCTCCATGCCTCCCCCTCTCTCAACCCTCCAGTCACCGCATGCATCTCCATGTCTCCCCCCTTTTATCCCCTCCAGTCACGGCGTGCAGCTCCATGCCTCCCCCTCCCTCATCCCCTCCAGTCACTGCGTGCAGCTCCATGCCTCCCCATCCCACAATGGTAGCGTCTAGGTTGCCTTCGCCGGAAGGACCTAGGGCACATCAGGCAATGGGTGGTGTTGCGGGTGGAGCCCAAAGCGCGCGTACGCATTACGCGGGAACTTTAAATAGCAGTGCACTGCAGTCAGTGCCACAGAATGATTAGACAGTGCGGCCGCGGTACTGCAGTGCTCCATGGCTGCTTTATGGAAGCGGGATCCCTGGACAGGACGCGATCAGCACGTTCATGCTCTCAGGCTGGCAGAGATTGAGATTAATGTAATGCTTTTTTGTGTGCCCTTGGAGGTGGTGAGTGGGTTAATGCCTCCCCCCCTCCATCATATTCCAGCACTGAGTGGGTTAATACGCCCCCCCAATCATATTCTGGCACTGAGTGTGTTAATGCCCCCCAATCATATTCCAGCATTGAGTGTTAATGCCCCCCAAGAGCATATTTCAGAACGGAGTGGGTTAATGCACCCCCCAATCATATTCCAGCACTAAGTGGGTTAATGCTGCCCCCCCACATCATATTCGAGCACTGAGTGGGTTAATGCCCCCTCCCCCATCATTCCAGCACTGAGTGGGTTAATTACCCCCCAAAATCATATTCCAGCACTGTTAATGCCCCCCCAATCATATTCCAGCTTTGAGTGTTAATGACCCCAGCCCCCCAATCATATTCCAGCACTGAGTGGGTTAATGCCCCCCCCCCCATAATTTTCCAGCACGGAGTGGGTTAATGCGCGCCCCCCCAATCATTCCAGCACTGAGTGGGTTAATGAACCCCCCAATCATATTCCAGCACTGTGTTAATGCTTCCCCATTCATATTCCAGCATTGAGTGTTAATGCCCCCCAAGCATATTTCAGCACGGAGTGGGTTAATGCGCACCCCCCCCACCTCCATCATATTCCAGCACTGAATGGGTTAATGCTGCCCCCCCCCCCAACATCATATTCCAGCACTGAGTGGGTTAATGCCCCCCCCCCCCGTCAATCCAGCTCTGAGTGGGTTAATGACCCCCACCCCCCAATCATATTCCAGCACTGAGCGGGTAAATGACCCCCCCAATCATATTCCAGCATTGAGTATTAATGCCCTCCCCCAAATCATATTCCAGCATGGAGTGGGTTAATGCCCCCAATCATTTTCCAGCACGGAGTGGGTTAATGTGCACCCCCCACCTCCATCATATTCCAGCACTGAGTGGGTTAATGACTCCCCCAGTCATATTCCAGCACTGAGTGGGTTAATGACCCCCCAGTCATATTCCAGCACTGAGTGGGTTAATACGCCCCCCATCATATTCCAGCATTGAGTGTGTTAATGCCCCCCCAATCATATTCCAGCATTGAGTGGGTTAATGCCCCCCCAATCATATTCCAGCATTGAGTGGGATAATGCCCCCCCAAATCATATTCCAGCATTAGGTGGGTTAATGCCCCCCCATCTTATTCCAGCATTGTGTGGGTTAATGCTCCCCCATCTTATTCCAGCATTGAGTGGGTTAATGCCCCTCCATCTTATTCCAGCATTGAGTGTTAATGCCCCCCCAATCTTATTCCAGCATTGAGTGGGTTAATGCCCCCCTATCATATTCTAGCACTGAGTGGGTTAATGCGCCCCCTCTTCCCTCATATTCCAGCACTTAGTGTGTTAATGCCACCCTATGTCGGCACCGAGTGGGTTAGTATCACCCTGTATCAGCACCATAGTAAGGGAGAAAGAAGATGCCTAGTATGAGTTGTGGATTAATTTTAGCGCTGGGAATAGTGTCGCCGGGGCCTGTCCTATTAGTTGGTGCTGGGAATAGTGTCGCCGGGGCCTGTCCTATTAGTCAGCGCTGGGAATAGTGTCGCCGGGGCCTGTCCTATTAGTCAGCGCTGGGAATAGTGTCGGCGGGGCCTGTCCTATTAGTCGGCGCTGGTAATAGTGTTGCCGGGGCCTGTCCTATTAGTCGGCGCTGGGAGTAGTATCGCCGGGGCCTGTCCTATTAGTCGGCGCTGGGAATAGTGTCGCCGGGGCCTGTCCTATTAGTCAGCGCTGGGAATAATGTCGGCGGGGCCTGTCCTATTAGTTGGCGCTGGGAATAGTGTCGCCGGGGCCTGTCCTGTTAGTCGGCGCTGGGAATAGTGTCGCCGGGGCCTGTCCTATTAGTCGGCGCTGGGAATAGTGTTGCCGGGGCCTGTCCTAATAGTCGGCGCTTGGAATAGTGTCGCCGGGGCCTGTCCTATTAGTTTGCGCTGGGAATAGTGTCGCCGAGGCCTGTCCTATTAGTGTGCGCTGGGAATAGTGTCGCCGGGGCCTGTCCTATTAGTCGGCGCTGGGAATAGTGTCGGCGCTGGGAATAGTGTCGCCGGGCCTGTCCTATTAGTTGGTGCTGGGTGTAGTGTCGCCGGGGCCTGTCCTATTAGTGTGCGCTGGGAATAGTGTCGCCGGGGCCTGTCCTATTAGTCGGCGCTGGGAATAGTATCGCCGGGGCCTGTCCTATTAGTTGGTGCTGGGTGTAGTGTCGCCGGGGCCTGTCCTATTAGTCTGTGTGGGAGTAGTATCGCCGGGGCCTGTCCTACTATTAGTCTGCGCTGGGAGTAGTATCACCGGGGCCTGTCCTACTATTAGTCTGCGCTGATAGTAGTGTCGCCGGGGCCTGTCCTATTAGTCAGCGCTGGGAGTAGTATCGCCGGGGCCTGTCCTATTAGTCTGCGCTGGGAATAGTGTCGCCGGGGCCTGTCCAATTAGTCTGCGCTGGGAATAGTGTCGCCGGGGCCTGTCCTAATAGTCCGCACTGGTAATAGTTTCGCCGGGGCCTGTCCTATTAGTCGGAGCTGGGAATAGTGTCGCCGGGGCCTGTCCTATTAGACGGCGCTGGTAATAGTGTCGCCGGGGCCTGTCCTATTAGTCAGTGCTGGGAGTAGTGTTGCCGGGGCCTGTCCAATTAGTCTGCGCTGGGAATAGTATCGCCGGGGCCTGTCCTATTAGTCTGTGCTGGGAACAGTGTCGCCAGGGCCTGTCCTATTAGTCGGTGCTGGGAATAGTGTCGCCGGGGCCTGTCCTATTAGTCGGCGCTGGGAATAGTATCGCCGGGACCTGTCCTATTAGTTGGTGCTGGGTGTAGTGTCGCCGGGGCCTGTCCTATTAGTGTGCGCTGGGAATAGTGTCGCCGGGGCCTGTCCTATTAGTCGGCGCTGGGAATAGTATCGCCGGGGCCTGTCCAATTAGTTGGCGCTTGGAATAGTGTCGCCGGGGCCTGTCCTATTAGTCGGCGCTGGGAATAGTGTCGCCGGGGCCTGTCCTATTAGTCGGCGCTGGGAATAGTGTCGCCGGGGCCTGTCCTATTTGTCGGCGCTGGGAATAGTGTCGCTGGGGCCTGTCCTATTAGTTGGTGCTGGGAGTAGTGTCGCCGGGGCCTGTCCTATTAGTCTGCACTGGGAATAGTATCGCCGGGGCCTGTCCTGTTAGTCTGCACTGGGAGTAGTATCGCCGGGCCTGTCCTATTAGTCTGCACTGGGAGTATTATCGTCGGGGCCTGTCCTATTAGTCTGTGTTGGGAGTAGTATCGCCGTGGCCTGTCCTACTATTAGTCTGCGCTGGGAGTAGTATCACCGGGGCCTGTCCTATTATTACTCTGCGCTGGGAGTAGTAATGCCAGGCCTGTCCTATTAGTCTGCACTGGGAGTAGTATCGCCGGAGCCTGTCCTATTAGTCTGCGCTGGGAGTAGTATCGCCGGGGCCCGTCCTACTATTAGTCTGCGCTGGGAGTAGTATCGCCGGGGCCTGTCCTATTAGTCAGCGCTGGGAGTAGTGTCGCCGGGGCCTGTCCTAAAAGTGTGCGCTGGGAATAGTATCGCCGCGGCCTGTCCTATCAGTCTGCGCTGGGAATAGTGTCGCCGGGGCCTGTCCTATTAGTGTGCACTAGGAATAGTGTCGCCGGGGCCTGTCATATTAGTGTGCGCTGGGAATAGTATCGCCAGGGCCTGTCCTATTAGTGTGCGCTGGGAATAGTATTGCCGGGGCCTGTCCTGTTAGTCTGCACTGGGAGTAGTATCGCCGGGCCTGTCCTATTAGTCTGCACTGGGAGTATTATCGTCGGGGCCTGTCCTATTAGTCTGTGTTGGGAGTAGTATCGCCGTGGCCTGTCCTACTATTAGTCTGCGCTGGGAGTAGTATCACCGGGGCCTGTCCTATTATTACTCTGCGCTGGGAGTAGTAATGCCGGGGCCTGTCCTATTAGTCTGCACTGGGAGTAGTATCGCCGGAGCCTGTCCTATTAGTCTGCGCTGGGAGTAGTATCGCCGGGGCCCGTCCTACTATTAGTCTGCGCTGGGAGTAGTATCGCCGGGGCCTGTCCTATTAGTCAGCGCTGGGAGTAGTGTCGCCGGGGCCTGTCCTAAAAGTGTGCGCTGGGAATAGTGTCGCCGGGGCCTGTCCTAATAGTCAGCGCTGGTAATAGTTTCGCCGGGGCCTGTCCTATTAGTCGGAGCTGGGAATAGTGTCGCCGGGCCTGTCCTATTAGTCGGCGCTGGGAATAGTGTCGCCGGGGCCTGTCCTATTAGTCAGTGCTAGAAGTAGTGTTGCCGGGGCCTGTCCTATTAGTCTGCGCTGGGAATAGTATCGCCGGGGCCTGTCCTATTAGTCTGTGCTGGGAATAGTGTCGCCAGGGCCTGTCCTATTAGTCGGCGCTGGGAATAGTGTCGACGGGGCCTGTCCTTTTAGTCAGCGCTGGGAGTAGTATCGCCGGGGCCTGTCCTATTAGTCAGCGCTGGGAATAGTGTCGCCGGGGCCTGTCCTATTAGTTTGTGCTGGGAGTAGTGTCGCCGGGGCCTGTCCTATTAGTCAGTGCTGGGAATAGTGTCGCCGGGGCCTGTCCTATTAGTCGGCGCTGGGAATAGTGTCGCCGGGGCCTGTCCTATTAGTCTGCGCTGGGAATAGTATCGTCGGGGCCTGTCCTATTAGTCTGCGCTGGGAATAGTGTCGCCGGGGCCTGTCCTATTAGTCTGTGCTGGGAATAGTGACGCCGGGGCCTGTCCTATTAGTCGGCGCTGGTAATAGTGTTGCCGGGGCCTGTCCTATTAGTCGGCGCTGGGAGTAGTATCGCCGGGGCCTGTCCTATTAGTCACCGCTGGGAATAGTGTCGCCGGGGCCTGTCCTATTAGTCAGCGCTGGGAATAGTGTCGGTGGGGCCTGTCCTATTAGTTGGCGCTGGGAGTAGTGTCGCCGGGGCCTGTCCTGTTAGTCGGCGCTGGGAATAGTGTCGCCGGGGCCTGTCCTATTAGTCGGCGCTGGGAATAGTGTTGCCGGGGCCTGTCCTAATAGTCGGCGCTTGGAATAGTGTCGCCGGGGCCTGTCCTATTAGTTTGCGCTGGGAATAGTGTCGCCGAGGCCTGTCCTATTAGTGTGCGCTGGGAATAGTGTCGCCGGTGCCTGTCCTATTAGTCGGCGCTGGGAATAGTGTCGCGCTGGGAATAGTGTCGCCGGGCCTGTCCTATTAGTTGTTGCTGGGTGTAGTGTCGCCGGGGCCTGTCCTATTAGTGTGCGCTGGAAATAGTGTCGCCGGGGCCTGTCCTATTAGTGTGCGCTGGGAATAGTATCGCCGGGGCCTGTCCTATTAGTTGGTGCTGGGTGTAGAGTCGCCGGGGCCTGTCCTATTAGTGTGCGCTGGGAATAGTGTCGCCGGGGCCTGTCCTATTAGTCGGCGCTGGGAATAGTGTCGGCGCTGGGAATAGTGTCGCCGGGGCCTGTCCTATTAGTTGGTGCTGGGTGTAGTGTCGCCGGGGCCTGTCCTATTAGTGTGCGCTGGGAATAGTGTCGCCAGGGCCTGTCCTATTAGTCGGCGCTGGGAATAGTATCGCCGGGGCCTGTCCAATTAGTTGGCGCTTGGAATAGTGTCGCCGGGGCCTGTCCTATTAGTCGGCGCTGGGAATAGTGTCGCCGGGGCCTGTCCTATTAGTCGGCGCTGGGAATAGTGTCGCCGGGGCCTGTCCTATTAGTCGGCACTGGGAATAGTGTCGCTGGGGCCTGTCCTATTAGTTGGTGCTGGGAGTAGTGTCGCCGGCGCCTGTCCTATTAGTCTGCACTGGGAATAGTATCGCCGGGGCCTGTCCTATCAGTCTGCGCTGGGAATAGTGTCGCCGGGGCCTGTCCTATTAGTGTGTGCTAGGAATAGTGTCGCCGGGGCCTGTCCTATTAGTGTGCGCTAGGAATAGTGTCGCCGGGGCCTGTCCTATTAGTCGGCGCTGGGAATAGTGTCGCCGGGGCCTGTCCTATTAGTCAGCGCTGGGAATAGTGTCGGCGGGGCCTGTCCTATTAGTTGGCGCTGGGAATAGTGTCGCCGGGGCCTGTCCTGTTAGTCGGCGCTGGGAATAGTGTCGCCGGGGCCTGTCCTATTAGTCGGCGCTGGGAATAGTGTTGCCGGGGCCTGTCCTAATAGTCGGCGCTTGGAATAGTGTCGCCGGGGCCTGTCCTATTAGTTTGCGCTGGGAATAGTGTCGCCGAGGCCTGTCCTATTAGTGTGCGCTGGGAATAGTGTCGCCGGGGCCTGTCCTGTTAGTCGGCGCTGGGAATAGTGTCGGCGCTGGGAATAGTGTCGCCGGGCCTGTCCTATTAGTTGGTGCTGGGTGTAGTGTCGCCGGGGCCTGTCCTATTAGTGTGCGCTGGGAATAGTGTCGCCGGGGCCTGTCCTATTAGTCGGCGCTGGGAATAGTATCGCCGGGGCCTGTCCTATTAGTTGGTGCTGGGTGTAGTGTCGCCGGGGCCTGTCCTATTAGTCTGTGTGGGAGTAGTATCGCCGGGGCCTGTCCTAATATTAGTCTGCGCTGGGAGTAGTATCACCGGGGCCTGTCCTACTATTAGTCTGCGCTGATAGTAGTGTCGCCGGGGCCTGTCCTATTAGTCAGCGCTGGGAGTAGTGTCGCCGGGGCCTGTCCTATTAGTCTGCGCTGGGAATAGTGTCGCCGGGGCCTGTCCAATTAGTCTGCGCTGGGAATAGTGTCGCCGGGGCCTGTCCTAATAGTCAGCACTGGTAATAGTTTCGCCGGGGCCTGTCCTATTAGTCGGAGCTGGGAATAGTGTCGCCGGGGCCTGTCCTATTAGACGGCGCTGGTAATAGTGTCGCCGGGGCCTGTCCTATTAGTCAGTGCTGTGAGTAGTGTTGCCGGGGCCTGTCCAATTAGTCTGCGCTGGGAATAGTATCGCCGGGGCCTGTCCTATTAGTCTGTGCTGGGAACAGTGTCGCCAGGGCCTGTCCTATTAGTCGGTGCTGGGAATAGTGTCGCCGGGGCCTGTCCTATTAGTCGGCGCTGGGAATAGTATCGCCGGGACCTGTCCTATTAGTTGGTGCTGGGTGTAGTGTCGCCGGGGCCTGTCCTATTAGTGTGCGCTGGGAATAGTGTCGCCGGGGCCTGTCCTATTAGTCGGCGCTGGGAATAGTGTCGGCGCTGGGAATAGTGTCGCCGGGGCCTGTCCTATTAGTTGGTGCTGGGTGTAGTGTCGCCGGGGCCTGTCCTATTAGTGTGCGCTGGGAATAGTGTCGCCGGGGCCTGTCCTATTAGTCGGCGCTGGGAATAGTATCGCCGGGGCCTGTCCAATTAGTTGGCGCTTGGAATAGTGTCGCCGGGGCCTGTCCTATTAGTCGGCGCTGGGAATAGTGTCGCCGGGGCCTGTCCTATTAGTCGGCGCTGGGAATAGTGTCGCCGGGGCCTGTCCTATTTGTCGGCACTGGGAATAGTGTCGCTGGGGCCTGTCCTATTAGTTGGTGCTGGGAGTAGTGTCGCCGGGGCCTGTCCTATTAGTCTGCACTGGGAATAGTATCGCCGGGGCCTGTCCTGTTAGTCTGCACTGGGAGTAGTATCGCCGGGCCTGTCCTATTAGTCTGCACTGGGAGTATTATCGTCGGGGCCTGTCCTATTAGTCTGTGTTGGGAGTAGTATCGCCGTGGCCTGTCCTACTATTAGTCTGCGCTGGGAGTAGTATCACCGGGGCCTGTCCTATTATTACTCTGCGCTGGGAGTAGTAATGCCGGGGCCTGTCCTATTAGTCTGCACTGGGAGTAGTATCGCCGGAGCCTGTCCTATTAGTCTGCGCTGGGAGTAGTATCGCCGGGGCCCGTCCTACTATTAGTCTGCGCTGGGAGTAGTATCGCCGGGGCCTGTCCTATTAGTCAGCGCTGGGAGTAGTGTCGCCGGGGCCTGTCCTAAAAGTATGCGCTGGGAATAGTATCGCCGCGGCCTGTCCTATCAGTCTGCGCTGGGAATAGTGTCGCCGGGGCCTGTCCTATTAGTGTGCGCTAGGAATAGTGTCGCCGGGGCCTGTCATATTAGTGTGCGCTGGGAATAGTATCGCCAGGGCCTGTCCTATTAGTGTGCGCTGGGAATAGTATTGCCGGGGCCTGTCCTGTTAGTCTGCACTGGGAGTAGTATCGCCGGGCCTGTCCTATCAGTCTGCACTGGGAGTATTATCGTCGGGGCCTGTCCTATTAGTCTGTGTTGGGAGTAGTATCGCCGTGGCCTGTCCTACTATTAGTCTGCGCTGGGAGTAGTATCACCGGGGCCTGTCCTATTATTACTCTGCGCTGGGAGTAGTAATGCCGGGGCCTGTCCTATTAGTCTGCACTGGGAGTAGTATCGCCGGAGCCTGTCCTATTAGTCTGCGCTGGGAGTAGTATCGCCGGGGCCCGTCCTACTATTAGTCTGCGCTGGGAGTAGTATCGCCGGGGCCTGTCCTATTAGTCAGCGCTGGGAGTAGTGTCGCCGGGGCCTGTCCTAAAAGTATGCGCTGGGAATAGTGTCGCCGGGGCCTGTCCTAATAGTCAGCGCTGGTAATAGTTTCGCCGGGGCCTGTCCTATTAGTCGGAGCTGGGAATAGTGTCGCCGGGCCTGTCCTATTAGTCGGCGCTGGGAATAGTGTCGCCGGGGCCTGTCCTATTAGTCAGTGCTAGAAGTAGTGTTGCCGGGGCCTGTCCTATTAGTCTGCGCTGGGAATAGTATCGCCGGGGCCTGTCCTATTAGTCTGTGCTGGGAATAGTGTCGCCAGGGCCTGTCCTATTAGTCGGCGCTGGGAATAGTGTCGACGGGGCCTGTCCTTTTAGTCAGCGCTGGGAGTAGTATCGCCGGGGCCTGTCCTATTAGTCAGCGCTGGGAATAGTGTCGCCGGGGCCTGTCCTATTAGTTTGTGCTGGGAGTAGTGTCGCCGGGGCCTGTCCTATTAGTCAGTGCTGGGAATAGTGTCGCCGGGGCCTGTCCTATTAGTCGGCGCTGGGAATAGTGTCGCCGGGGCCTGTCCTATTAGTCTGCACTGGGAATAGTATCGTCGGGGCCTGTCCTATTAGTCTGCGCTGGGAATAGTGTCGCCGGGGCCTGTCCTATTAGTCTGCGCTGAGAATAGTGATGCCGGGGCCTGTCCTATTAGTCGGCGCTGGTAATAGTGTTGCCGGGGCCTGTCCTATTAGTCGGCGCTGGGAGTAGTATCGCCGGGGCCTGTCCTATTAGTCACCGCTGGGAATAGTGTCGCTGGGGCCTGTCCTATTAGTCAGCGCTGGGAATAGTGTCGGTGGGGCCTGTCCTATTAGTTGGCGCTGGGAGTAGTGTCGCCGGGGCCTGTCCTGTTAGTCGGCGCTGGGAATAGTGTCGCCGGGGCCTGTCCTATTAGTCGGCGCTGGGAATAGTGTTGCCGGGGCCTGTCCTAATAGTCGGCGCTTGGAATAGTGTCGCCGGGGCCTGTCCTATTAGTTTGCGCTGGGAATAGTGTCGCCGAGGCCTGTCCTATTAGTGTGCGCTGGGAATAGTGTCGCCGGTGCCTGTCCTATTAGTCGGCGCTGGGAATAGTGTCGCGCTGGGAATAGTGTCGCCGGGCCTGTCCTATTAGTTGTTGCTGGGTGTAGTGTCGCCGGGGCCTGTCCTATTAGTGTGCGCTGGAAATAGTGTCGCCGGGGCCTGTCCTATTAGTGTGCGCTGGGAATAGTATCGCCGGGGCCTGTCCTATTAGTTGGTGCTGGGTGTAGAGTCGCCGGGGCCTGTCCTATTAGTGTGCGCTGGGAATAGTGTCGCCGGGGCCTGTCCTATTAGTCGGCGCTGGGAATAGTGTCGGCGCTGGGAATAGTGTCGCCGGGGCCTGTCCTATTAGTTGGTGCTGGGTTTAGTGTCGCCGGGGCCTGTCCTATTAGTGTGCGCTGGGAATAGTGTCGCCAGGGCCTGTCCTATTAGTCGGCGCTGGGAATAGTATCGCCGGGGCCTGTCCAATTAGTTGGCGCTTGGAATAGTGTCGCCGGGGCCTGTCCTATTAGTCGGCGCTGGGAATAGTGTCGCCGGGGCCTGTCCTATTAGTCGGCGCTGGGAATAGTGTCGCCGGGGCCTGTCCTATTAGTCGGCACTGGGAATAGTGTCGCTGGGGCCTGTCCTATTAGTTGGTGCTGGGAGTAGTGTCGCCGGGGCCTGTCCTATTAGTCTGCACTGGGAATAGTATCGCCGGGGCCTGTCCTATCAGTCTGCGCTGGGAATAGTGTCGCCGGGGCCTGTCCTATTAGTGTGCGCTAGGAATAGTGTCGCCGGGGCCTGTCCTATTAGTGTGCGCTAGGAATAGTGTCGCCGGGGCCTGTCCTATTAGTGTGCGCTGGGAATAGTATCGCCAGGGCCTGTCCTATTAGTGTGCGCTGGGAATAGTATCGCCGGGGCCTGTCCTGTTAGTCTGCACTGGGAGTAGTATAGCCGGGCCTGTCCTATTAGTCTGCGCAGGGAGTATTTTCGCCGGGGCCTGTCCTATTAGTCTGTGTTGGGAGTAGTATCGCCGGGGCCTGTCCTACTATTAGTCTGCGCTGGGAGTAGTATCACCGGGGCCTGTCCTACTATTACTCTGCGCTGGGAGTAGTATCGCCGGGGCCTGTCCTATTAGTTTGCACTGGGAGTAGTATCGCCGGGGCCCGTCCTACTATTAGTCTGCGCTGGGAGTAGTATCGCCGGGGCCTGTCCAATTAGTCTGCGCTGGTAATAGTATCGCCGGGGCCCGTCCTACTATTAGTCTGCGCTGGGAGTAGTGTCGCCGGGGCCTGTCCTATTAGTCAGCGCTGGGAGTAGTGTCGCCGGGGCCTGTCCTATTAGTCTGCGCTGGGAATAGTGTCGCCGGGGCCTGTCCAATTAGTCTGCGCTGGGAATAGTGTCGCCGGGGCCTGTCCTAATAGTCAGCGCTGGTAATAGTTTCGCCGGGGCCTGTCCTATTAGTCGGAGCTGGGAATAGTGTCGCCAGGGCCTGTCCTATTAGTCGGCGCTGGGAATAGTGTCGCCGGGGCCTGTCCTATTAGTCAGTGCTGGGAGTAGTGTTGCCAGGGCCTGTCCTATTAGTCTGCGCTGGGAATAGTATCGCCGGGGCCTGTCCTATTAGTCTGTGCTGGGAACAGTGTCGCCAGGGCCTGTCCTATTAGTCGGTGCTGGGAATAGTGTCGCCGGGGCCTGTCCTATTAGTCTGCGCTGGGAATAGTATCGTCGGGGCCTGTCCTATTAGTCTGCGCTGGGAATAGTGTCGCCGGGGCCTGTCCTATTAGTCTGCGCTGGGAATAGTGACGCCGGGGCCTGTCCTATTAGTCGGCGCTGGTAATAGTGTTGCCGGGGCCTGTCCTATTAGTCGGCGCTGGGAGTAGTATCGCCGGGGCCTGTCCTATTAGTCACCGCTGGGAATAGTGTCGCCGGGGCCTGTCCTATTAGTCAGCGCTGGGAATAGTGTCGGTGGGGCCTGTCCTATTAGTTGGCGCTGGGAATAGTGTCGCCGGGGCCTGTCCTGTTAGTCGGCGCTGGGAATAGTGTCGCCGGGGCCTGTCCTATTAGTCGGCGCTGGGAATAGTGTTGCCGGGGCCTGCCCTAATAGTCGGCGCTTGGAATAGTGTCGCCAGGGCCTGTCCTATTAGATTGCGCTGGGAATAGTGTCGCCGAGGCCTGTCCTATTAGTGTGCGCTGGGAATAGTGTCGCCGGTGCCTGTCCTATTAGTCGGCGCTGGGAATAGTGTCGCGCTGGGAATAGTGTCGCCGGGCCTGTCCTATTAGTTGTTGCTGGGTGTAGTGTCGCCGGGGCCTGTCCTATTAGTGTGCGCTGGAAATAGTGTCGCCGGGGCCTGTCCTATTAGTGTGCGCTGGGAATAGTATCGCCGGGGCCTGTCCTATTAGTTGGTGCTGGGTGTAGTGTCGCCGGGGCCTGTCCTATTAGTGTGCGCTGGGAATAGTGTCGCCGGGGCCTGTCCTATTAGTTGGCGCTGGGAATAGTGTCGGCGCTGGGAATAGTGTCGCCGGGGCCTGTCCTATTAGTTGGTGCTGGGTGTAGTGTCGCCGGGGCCTGTCCTATTAGTGTGCGCTGGGAATAGTGTCGCCAGGGCCTGTCCTATTAGTCGGCGCTGGGAATAGTATCGCCGGGGCCTGTCCAATTAGTTGGCGCTTGGAATAGTGTCGCCGGGGCCTGTCCTATTAGTCGGCGCTGGGAATAGTGTCGCCGGGGCCTGTCCTATTAGTCGGCGCTGGGAATAGTGTCGCCGGGGCCTGTCCTATTAGTCGGCACTGGGAATAGTGTCGCTGGGGCCTGTCCTATTAGTTGGTGCTGGGAGTAGTGTCGCCGGGGCCTGTCCTATTAGTCTGCACTGGGAATAGTATCGCCGGGGCCTGTCCTATCAGTCTGCGCTGGGAATAGTGTCGCCGGGGCCTGTCCTATTAGTGTGCGCTAGGAATAGTGTCGCCGGGGCCTGTCCTATTAGTGTGCGCTAGGAATAGTGTCGCCGGGGCCTGTCCTATTAGTGTGCGCTGGGAATAGTATCGCCAGGGCCTGTCCTATTAGTGTGCGCTGGGAATAGTATCGCCGGGGCCTGTCCTGTTAGTCTGCACTGGGAGTAGTATAGCCGGGCCTGTCCTATTAGTCTGCGCAGGGAGTATTTTCGCCGGGGCCTGTCCTATTAGTCTGTGTTGGGAGTAGTATCGCCGGGGCCTGTCCTACTATTAGTCTGCGCTGGGAGTAGTATCACCGGGGCCTGTCCTACTATTACTCTGCGCTGGGAGTAGTATCGCCGGGGCCTGTCCTATTAGTTTGCACTGGGAGTAGTATCGCCGGGGCCCGTCCTACTATTAGTCTGCGCTGGGAGTAGTATCGCCGGGGCCTGTCCAATTAGTCTGCGCTGGTAATAGTATCGCCGGGGCCCGTCCTACTATTAGTCTGCGCTGGGAGTAGTGTCGCCGGGGCCTGTCCTATTAGTCAGCGCTGGGAGTAGTGTCGCCGGGGCCTGTCCTATTAGTCTGCGCTGGGAATAGTGTCGCCGGGGCCTGTCCAATTAGTCTGCGCTGGGAATAGTGTCGCCGGGGCCTGTCCTAATACTCAGCGCTGGTAATAGTTTCGCCGGGGCCTGTCCTATTAGTCGGAGCTGGGAATAGTGTCGCCAGGGCCTGTCCTATTAGTCGGCGCTGGGAATAGTGTCGCCGGGGCCTGTCCTATTAGTCAGTGCTGGGAGTAGTGTTGCCAGGGCCTGTCCTATTAGTCTGCGCTGGGAATAGTATCGCCGGGGCCTGTCCTATTAGTCTGTGCTGGGAACAGTGTCGCCAGGGCCTGTCCTATTAGTCGGTGCTGGGAATAGTGTCGCCGGGGCCTATCCTATTAGTTGGCGCTGGGAATAGTATCGCCGGGGCCTGTCCTATTAGTTGGTGCTGGGTGTACTGTCGCCGGGGCCTGTCCTATTAGTGTACGCTGGGAATAGTGTCGCCGGAGCCTGTCCTATTTGTCGGCGCTGGGAATAGTGTCGGCGCTGGGAATAGTGTCGCCGGGGCCTGTCCTATTAGTTGGTGCTGGGTGTAGTGTCGCCGGGGCCTGTCCTATTAGTGTGCGCTGGGAATAGTGTCGCCGGGGCCTGTCCTATTAGTTGGCGCTGGGAATAGTATCGCCGGGGCCTGTCCAATTAGTTGGCGCTTGGAATAGTGTCGCTGGGGCCTGTCCTATTAGTCGGCGCTGGGAATAGTGTCGCCGGGGCCTGTCCTATTAGTCAGCGCTGGGAATAGTGTCGCCGGGGCCTGTCCTATTAGTCGGCACTGGGAATAGTGTCGCTGGGGCCTGTCCTATTAGTTGGTGCTGGGAGTAGTGTCGCCGGGGCCTGTCCTATTAGTCTGCACTGGGAATAGTATCGCCGGGGCCTGTCCTATCAGTCTGCGCTGGGAATAGTGTCGCCGGGGCCTGTCCTATTAGTGTGCGCTAGGAATAGTGTCGCCGGGGCCTGTCCTATTAGTGTGCGCTGGGAATAGTATCGCCGGGGCCTGTCCTGTTAGTCTGCACTAAGAGTAGTATCGCCGGGCCTGTCCTATTAGTCTGCGCAGGGAGTATTATCGCCGGGGCCTGTCCTATTAGTCTGTGTTGGGAGTAGTATCGCCGGTGCCTGTCCTACTATTAGTCTGCGCTGGGAGTAGTATCACCGGGGCCTGTCCTACTATTACTCTGCGCTGGGAGTAGTATCGCCGGGGCCTGTCCTATTAGTCTGCACTGGGAGTAGTATCGCCGGAGCCTGTCCTATTAGTCTGCGCTGGGAGTAGTATCGCCGGGGCCCGTCCTACTATTAGTCTGCGCTGGGAGTAGTATCGCCGGGGCCTGTGCTATTAGTCAGCGCTGGGAGTAGTGTCGCCGGGGCCTGTCCTATTAGTCTGCGCTGGCAATAGTGTCGCCGGGGCCTGTCCAACTAGTCTGCGCTGGGAATAGTGTCGCCGGGGCCTGTCCTAATAGTCAGCGCTGGTAATAGTTTCGCCGGGGCCTGTCCTATTAGTCGGAGCTGGGAATAGTGTCGCCGGGGCCTGTCCTATTAGTCGGCGCTGGGAATAGTGTCGCCGGGGCCTGTCCTATTAGTCAGTGCTGGGAGTAGTGTTGCCGGGGCCTGTCCTATTAGTCTGCGCTGGGAATAGTATCGCCGGGGCCTGTCCTATTAGTCTGTGCTGGGGATAGTTTCGACAGGGCCTGTCCTATTAGACGGCGCTGGGAATAGTGTCGCCGGGGCCTGTCCTATTAGTTTGTGCTGGGAGTAGTGTCGCCGGGGCCTGTCCTATTAGTCAGTGCTGGGAATAGTGTCGCCAGGGCCTGTCCTATTAGTCGGCGCTGGTAATAGTGTCGCCGGGGCCTGTCCTATTAGTTTGTGCTGGGAGTAGTGTCGCCAGGGCCTGTCCTATTAGTCAGTGCTGGGAATAGTGTCGCCGGGGCCTGTCCTATTAGTCTGCGCTGGGAATAGTATTGTCGGGGCCTGTCCTATTAGTCTGCGCTGGGAATAGTGTCGCCGGGGCCTGTCCTATTAGTCTGCGCTGGGAATAGTGTCGCCGGGGCCTGTCCTATTAGTCGGCGCTGGTAATAGTGTTGCCGGGGCCTGTCCTATTAGTCGGCGTTGGGAGTAGTATCGCCGGGGCCTGTCCTATTAGTCGGCGCTGGGAATAGTGTCGCCGGGGCCTGTCCTATTAGTCAGCGCTGGGAATAGTGTCGGCGGGGCCTGTCCTATTAGTTGGCGCTGGGAATAGTGTCGCCGGGGCCTGTCCTGTTAGTCGGCGCTGGGAATAGTGTCGCCGGGGCCTGTCCTATTAGTCGGCGCTGGGAATAGTGTTGCCGGGGCCTGTCCTATTAGTCGGCGCTTGGAATAGTGTTGCCGGGGCCTGTCCTATAAGTTTGCGCTGGGAATAGTGTCGCCGAGGCCTGTCCTATTAGTGTGCGCTGGGAACAGTGTTGCCGGGGCCTGTCCTATTAGTCGGCGCTTGGAATAGTGTCGCCGGGGCCTGTCCTATTGGTTTGCGCTGGGAATAGTGTCGCCGGGGCCTGTCCTATTAGTCGGCGCTGGGAATAGTGTCGGCGCTGGGAATAGTGTCGCCGGGGCCTGTCCTATTAGTTGGTGCTGGGTGTAGTGTCGCCGGGGCCTGTCCTATTAGTGTGCGCTGGGAATAGTGTCGCCGGGGCCTGTCCTATTAGTCGGCGCTGGGAATAGTATCGCCGGGGCCTGTCCAATTAGTTGGCGCTTGGAATAGTGTCGCCGGGGCCTGTCCTATTAGTCGGCGCTGGGAATAGTGTCGCCGGGCCTGTCCTATTAGTTGTTGCTGGGTGTAGTGTCGCCGGGGCCTGTCCTATTAGTGTGCGCTGGAAATAGTGTCGCCGGGGCCTGTCCTATTAGTGTGCGCTGGGAATAGTATCGCCGGGGCCTGTCCTATTAGTTGGTGCTGGGTGTAGTGTCGCCGGGGCCTGTCCTATTAGTGTGCGCTGGGAATAGTGTCGCCGGGGCCTGTCCTATTAGTTGGCGCTGGGAATAGTGTCGGCGCTGGGAATAGTGTCGCCGGGGCCTGTCCTATTAGTTGGTGCTGGGTGTAGTGTCGCCGGGGCCTGTCCTATTAGTGTGCGCTGGGAATAGTGTCGCCAGGGCCTGTCCTATTAGTCGGCGCTGGGAATAGTATCGCCGGGGCCTGTCCAATTAGTTGGCGCTTGGAATAGTGTCGCCGGGGCCTGTCCTATTAGTCGGCGCTGGGAATAGTGTCGCCGGGGCCTGTCCTATTAGTCGGCGCTGGGAATAGTGTCGCCGGGGCCTGTCCTATTAGTCGGCACTGGGAATAGTGTCGCTGGGGCCTGTCCTATTAGTTGGTGCTGGGAGTAGTGTCGCCGGGGCCTGTCCTATTAGTCTGCACTGGGAATAGTATCGCCGGGGCCTGTCCTATCAGTCTGCGCTGGGAATAGTGTCGCCGGGGCCTGTCCTATTAGTGTGCGCTAGGAATAGTGTCGCCGGGGCCTGTCCTATTAGTGTGCGCTAGGAATAGTGTCGCCGGGGCCTGTCCTATTAGTGTGCGCTGGGAATAGTATCGCCAGGGCCTGTCCTATTAGTGTGCGCTGGGAATAGTATCGCCGGGGCCTGTCCTGTTAGTCTGCACTGGGAGTAGTATAGCCGGGCCTGTCCTATTAGTCTGCGCAGGGAGTATTTTCGCCGGGGCCTGTCCTATTAGTCTGTGTTGGGAGTAGTATCGCCGGGGCCTGTCCTACTATTAGTCTGCGCTGGGAGTAGTATCACCGGGGCCTGTCCTACTATTACTCTGCGCTGGGAGTAGTATCGCCGGGGCCTGTCCTATTAGTTTGCACTGGGAGTAGTATCGCCGGGGCCCGTCCTACTATTAGTCTGCGCTGGGAGTAGTATCGCCGGGGCCTGTCCAATTAGTCTGCGCTGGTAATAGTATCGCCGGGGCCCGTCCTACTATTAGTCTGCGCTGGGAGTAGTGTCGCCGGGGCCTGTCCTATTAGTCAGCGCTGGGAGTAGTGTCGCCGGGGCCTGTCCTATTAGTCTGCGCTGGGAATAGTGTCGCCGGGGCCTGTCCAATTAGTCTGCGCTGGGAATAGTGTCGCCGGGGCCTGTCCTAATAGTCAGCGCTGGTAATAGTTTCGCCGGGGCCTGTCCTATTAGTCGGAGCTGGGAATAGTGTCGCCAGGGCCTGTCCTATTAGTCGGCGCTGGGAATAGTGTCGCCGGGGCCTGTCCTATTAGTCAGTGCTGGGAGTAGTGTTGCCAGGGCCTGTCCTATTAGTCTGCGCTGGGAATAGTATCGCCGGGGCCTGTCCTATTAGTCTGTGCTGGGAACAGTGTCGCCAGGGCCTGTCCTATTAGTCGGTGCTGGGAATAGTGTCGCTGGGGCCTATCCTATTAGTTGGCGCTGGGAATAGTATCGCCGGGGCCTGTCCTATTAGTTGGTGCTGGGTGTACTGTCGCCGGGGCCTGTCCTATTAGTGTACGCTGGGAATAGTGTCGCCGGAGCCTGTCCTATTTGTCGGCGCTGGGAATAGTGTCGGCGCTGGGAATAGTGTCGCCGGGGCCTGTCCTATTAGTTGGTGCTGGGTGTAGTGTCGCCGGGGCCTGTCCTATTAGTGTGCGCTGGGAATAGTGTCGCCGGGGCCTGTCCTATTAGTCGGCGCTGGGAATAGTATCGCCGGGGCCTGTCCAATTAGTTGGCGCTTGGAATAGTGTCGCTGGGGCCTGTCCTATTAGTCGGCGCTGGGAATAGTGTCGCCGGGGCCTGTCCTATTAGTCAGCGCTGGGAATAGTGTCGCCGGGGCCTGTCCTATTAGTCAGCGCTGGGAATAGTGTCGGCGGGGCCTGTCCTATTAGTTGGCGCTGGGAATAGTGTCGCCGGGGCCTGTCCTGTTAGTCGGCGCTGGGAATAGTGTCGCCGGGGCCTGTCCTATTAGTCGGCGCTGGGAATAGTGTTGCCGGGGCCTGTCCTATTAGTCGGCGCTTGGAATAGTGTTGCCGGGGCCTGTCCTATAAGTTTGCGCTGGGAATAGTGTCGCCGAGGCCTGTCCTATTAGTGTGCGCTGGGAACAGTGTTGCCGGGGCCTGTCCTATTAGTCGGCGCTTGGAATAGTGTCGCCGGGGCCTGTCCTATTGGTTTGCGCTGGGAATAGTGTCGCCGGGGCCTGTCCTATTAGTCGGCGCTGGGAATAGTGTCGGCGCTGGGAATAGTGTCGCCGGGGCCTGTCCTATTAGTTGGTGCTGGGTGTAGTGTCGCCGGGGCCTGTCCTATTAGTGTGCGCTGGGAATAGTGTCGCCGGGGCCTGTCCTATTAGTCGGCGCTGGGAATAGTATCGCCGGGGCCTGTCCAATTAGTTGGCGCTTGGAATAGTGTCGCCGGGGCCTGTCCTATTAGTCGGCGCTGGGAATAGTGTCGCCGGGCCTGTCCTATTAGTTGTTGCTGGGTGTAGTGTCGCCGGGGCCTGTCCTATTAGTGTGCGCTGGAAATAGTGTCGCCGGGGCCTGTCCTATTAGTGTGCGCTGGGAATAGTATCGCCGGGGCCTGTCCTATTAGTTGGTGCTGGGTGTAGTGTCGCCGGGGCCTGTCCTATTAGTGTGCGCTGGGAATAGTGTCGCCGGGGCCTGTCCTATTAGTTGGCGCTGGGAATAGTGTCGGCGCTGGGAATAGTGTCGCCGGGGCCTGTCCTATTAGTTGGTGCTGGGTGTAGTGTCGCCGGGGCCTGTCCTATTAGTGTGCGCTGGGAATAGTGTCGCCAGGGCCTGTCCTATTAGTCGGCGCTGGGAATAGTATCGCCGGGGCCTGTCCAATTAGTTGGCGCTTGGAATAGTGTCGCCGGGGCCTGTCCTATTAGTCGGCGCTGGGAATAGTGTCGCCGGGGCCTGTCCTATTAGTCGGCGCTGGGAATAGTGTCGCCGGGGCCTGTCCTATTAGTCGGCACTGGGAATAGTGTCGCTGGGGCCTGTCCTATTAGTTGGTGCTGGGAGTAGTGTCGCCGGGGCCTGTCCTATTAGTCTGCACTGGGAATAGTATCGCCGGGGCCTGTCCTATCAGTCTGCGCTGGGAATAGTGTCGCCGGGGCCTGTCCTATTAGTGTGCGCTAGGAATAGTGTCGCCGGGGCCTGTCCTATTAGTGTGCGCTAGGAATAGTGTCGCCGGGGCCTGTCCTATTAGTGTGCGCTGGGAATAGTATCGCCAGGGCCTGTCCTATTAGTGTGCGCTGGGAATAGTATCGCCGGGGCCTGTCCTGTTAGTCTGCACTGGGAGTAGTATAGCCGGGCCTGTCCTATTAGTCTGCGCAGGGAGTATTTTCGCCGGGGCCTGTCCTATTAGTCTGTGTTGGGAGTAGTATCGCCGGGGCCTGTCCTACTATTAGTCTGCGCTGGGAGTAGTATCACCGGGGCCTGTCCTACTATTACTCTGCGCTGGGAGTAGTATCGCCGGGGCCTGTCCTATTAGTTTGCACTGGGAGTAGTATCGCCGGGGCCCGTCCTACTATTAGTCTGCGCTGGGAGTAGTATCGCCGGGGCCTGTCCAATTAGTCTGCGCTGGTAATAGTATCGCCGGGGCCCGTCCTACTATTAGTCTGCGCTGGGAGTAGTGTCGCCGGGGCCTGTCCTATTAGTCAGCGCTGGGAGTAGTGTCGCCGGGGCCTGTCCTATTAGTCTGCGCTGGGAATAGTGTCGCCGGGGCCTGTCCAATTAGTCTGCGCTGGGAATAGTGTCGCCGGGGCCTGTCCTAATAGTCAGCGCTGGTAATAGTTTCGCCGGGGCCTGTCCTATTAGTCGGAGCTGGGAATAGTGTCGCCAGGGCCTGTCCTATTAGTCGGCGCTGGGAATAGTGTCGCCGGGGCCTGTCCTATTAGTCAGTGCTGGGAGTAGTGTTGCCAGGGCCTGTCCTATTAGTCTGCGCTGGGAATAGTATCGCCGGGGCCTGTCCTATTAGTCTGTGCTGGGAACAGTGTCGCCAGGGCCTGTCCTATTAGTCGGTGCTGGGAATAGTGTCGCCGGGGCCTATCCTATTAGTTGGCGCTGGGAATAGTATCGCCGGGGCCTGTCCTATTAGTTGGTGCTGGGTGTACTGTCGCCGGGGCCTGTCCTATTAGTGTACGCTGGGAATAGTGTCGCCGGAGCCTGTCCTATTTGTCGGCGCTGGGAATAGTGTCGGCGCTGGGAATAGTGTCGCCGGGGCCTGTCCTATTAGTTGGTGCTGGGTGTAGTGTCGCCGGGGCCTGTCCTATTAGTGTGCGCTGGGAATAGTGTCGCCGGGGCCTGTCCTATTAGTCGGCGCTGGGAATAGTATCGCCGGGGCCTGTCCAATTAGTTGGCGCTTGGAATAGTGTCGCTGGGGCCTGTCCTATTAGTCGGCGCTGGGAATAGTGTCGCCGGGGCCTGTCCTATTAGTCAGCGCTGGGAATAGTGTCGCCGGGGCCTGTCCTATTAGTCGGCACTGGGAATAGTGTCGCTGGGGCCTGTCCTATTAGTTGGTGCTGGGAGTAGTGTCGCCGGGGCCTGTCCTATTAGTCTGCACTGGGAATAGTATCGCCGGGGCCTGTCCTATCAGTCTGCGCTGGGAATAGTGTCGCCGGGGCCTGTCCTATTAGTGTGCGCTAGGAATAGTGTCGCCGGGGCCTGTCCTATTAGTGTGCGCTGGGAATAGTATCGCCGGGGCCTGTCCTGTTAGTCTGCACTAAGAGTAGTATCGCCGGGCCTGTCCTATTAGTCTGCGCAGGGAGTATTATCGCCGGGGCCTGTCCTATTAGTCTGTGTTGGGAGTAGTATCGCCGGTGCCTGTCCTACTATTAGTCTGCGCTGGGAGTAGTATCACCGGGGCCTGTCCTACTATTACTCTGCGCTGGGAGTAGTATCGCCGGGGCCTGTCCTATTAGTCTGCACTGGGAGTAGTATCGCCGGAGCCTGTCCTATTAGTCTGCGCTGGGAGTAGTATCGCCGGGGCCCGTCCTACTATTAGTCTGCGCTGGGAGTAGTATCGCCGGGGCCTGTGCTATTAGTCAGCGCTGGGAGTAGTGTCGCCGGGGCCTGTCCTATTAGTCTGCGCTGGCAATAGTGTCGCCGGGGCCTGTCCAACTAGTCTGCGCTGGGAATAGTGTCGCCGGGGCCTGTCCTAATAGTCAGCGCTGGTAATAGTTTCGCCGGGGCCTGTCCTATTAGTCGGAGCTGGGAATAGTGTCGCCGGGGCCTGTCCTATTAGTCGGCGCTGGGAATAGTGTCGCCGGGGCCTGTCCTATTAGTCAGTGCTGGGAGTAGTGTTGCCGGGGCCTGTCCTATTAGTCTGCGCTGGGAATAGTATCGCCGGGGCCTGTCCTATTAGTCTGTGCTGGGGATAGTTTCGACAGGGCCTGTCCTATTAGACGGCGCTGGGAATAGTGTCGCCGGGGCCTGTCCTATTAGTTTGTGCTGGGAGTAGTGTCGCCGGGGCCTGTCCTATTAGTCAGTGCTGGGAATAGTGTCGCCAGGGCCTGTCCTATTAGTCGGCGCTGGTAATAGTGTCGCCGGGGCCTGTCCTATTAGTTTGTGCTGGGAGTAGTGTCGCCAGGGCCTGTCCTATTAGTCAGTGCTGGGAATAGTGTCGCCGGGGCCTGTCCTATTAGTCTGCGCTGGGAATAGTATTGTCGGGGCCTGTCCTATTAGTCTGCGCTGGGAATAGTGTCGCCGGGGCCTGTCCTATTAGTCTGCGCTGGGAATAGTGTCGCCGGGGCCTGTCCTATTAGTCGGCGCTGGTAATAGTGTTGCCGGGGCCTGTCCTATTAGTCGGCGTTGGGAGTAGTATCGCCGGGGCCTGTCCTATTAGTCGGCGCTGGGAATAGTGTCGCCGGGGCCTGTCCTATTAGTCAGCGCTGGGAATAGTGTCGGCGGGGCCTGTCCTATTAGTTGGCGCTGGGAATAGTGTCGCCGGGGCCTGTCCTGTTAGTCGGCGCTGGGAATAGTGTCGCCGGGGCCTGTCCTATTAGTCGGCGCTGGGAATAGTGTTGCCGGGGCCTGTCCTATTAGTCGGCGCTTGGAATAGTGTTGCCGGGGCCTGTCCTATAAGTTTGCGCTGGGAATAGTGTCGCCGAGGCCTGTCCTATTAGTGTGCGCTGGGAACAGTGTTGCCGGGGCCTGTCCTATTAGTCGGCGCTTGGAATAGTGTCGCCGGGGCCTGTCCTATTGGTTTGCGCTGGGAATAGTGTCGCCGGGGCCTGTCCTATTAGTCGGCGCTGGGAATAGTGTCGGCGCTGGGAATAGTGTCGCCGGGGCCTGTCCTATTAGTTGGTGCTGGGTGTAGTGTCGCCGGGGCCTGTCCTATTAGTGTGCGCTGGGAATAGTGTCGCCGGGGCCTGTCCTATTAGTCGGCGCTGGGAATAGTATCGCCGGGGCCTGTCCAATTAGTTGGCGCTTGGAATAGTGTCGCCGGGGCCTGTCCTATTAGTCGGCGCTGGGAATAGTGTCGCCGGGGCCTGTCCTATTAGTCGGCGCTGGGAATAGTGTCGCCGGGGCCTGTCCTATTAGTCGGTGCTGGGAGTAGTGTCGCCGGGGCCTGTCCTATTAGTCTGCGCTGGGAATAGTATCGCCGGGGCCTGTCCTATTAGTCGGCGCTGGGAATAGTGTCGCCAAGGCCTGTCCTATTAGTATGCGCTGGGAATAGTGTCGCCGTGGCCTGTCCCATTAGTGTGCGCTGCGAATAGTATCGCCGGGGACTGTCCTATTAGTGTGCGCTGGGAATAGTATCGCCGGGGCCTGTCCTATTAGTCGGCGCTGGGAATAGTATCGCCGGGGCCTGTCCTATTAGTCAGCGCTGGGAGTAGTATCGCCGGCGCCTGTCCTATTAGTCGGCGCTGGGAACAGTGTCGGCACTGGGAATAGTGTCGCTGGGGCCTCTCCTATTAGTTGGTGCTGGGAGTAGTGTCGCAGGGGCCTGTCCTATTAGTTGGTGCTGGGAGTAGTGTCGCCGGGGCCTGTCCTATCAGTCTGCGCTGGAAATAGTATCGCCGGGGCCTGTCCTATTAGTCTGCGCTGGGAATAGTGTCGCCGGGGCCTGTCCTATTAGTCGCGCTGGGAATAGTGTCGCCGGGGCCTGTTCTATTAGTCTGCGCTGGGAGTAGTGTCGCCGGGGCCTGTCCTATTAGTCGGCGCTGGGAATAGTGTCGCCGGGGGCCTGTCCTATTAGTCGGCGCTGGGAATAGTGTCGGTGCTGGGAATAGTGTCGCCTGGGCCTGTCCTATTAGTGTGCACTGGGATTAGTGTCGGCGCTGGGAATAGTGTCGCCGGGGCCTGTCCTATTAGTTGGTGCTGTGAGTAGTGTCGCCGGGGCCTGTCCTATTAGTGTGCGCTAGGAATAGTGTCGCTGGGGCCTGTCCAATTAGTTGGCGCTTGGAATAGTGTCGCCGGGGCCTGTCCTATTAGTCTGCGCTGGGAATAGTATCGCCGGGGCCTGTCCAATTAGTTGGCGCTTGGAATAGTGTCGCCGGGGCCTGTCTTATTTGTCGGTGCTGGGAATAGTGTCGCCGGGGCCTATCCTATTAGTCGGCGCTGGGAATAGTATCACCGGGGCCTGTCCTATTAGTCGGCGCTGGGAATAGTGTCGCCGGGGCCTGTCCTATTAGTCGGCGCTGGGAATAGTATCACCGGGGCCTGTCCTATTAGTTGGCGCTGGGAATAGTATCACCGGGGCCTGTCCTATTAGTCGGCGCTTGGAATAGTGTCGCCGGGGCCTGTCCTATTAGTCGGCGCTGGGAATAGTGTCGCCGGGGCCTGTCCTATTACTCGGCGCTGGGAATAGTGTCGCCTGGGCCTGTCCTATTAGTCTGCGCTGGGAATAGTATCGCCGGGGCCTGTCCAATTAGTTGGCGCTTGGAATAGTGTCGCCGGGGCCTGTCCTATTAGTCGGTGCTCGGAATAGTGTCGCCGGGGCCTGTCCTAATAGTCGGCGCTGGGAATAGTATCACCGGGGCCTGTCCTATAAGTCGGCGCTGGGAATAGTGTCGCCGGGGCCTGTCCTATTAGTCGGCGCTGGGAATATTGTCACCGGGGCCTGTCCTATTAGTCGGCGCTGGGAATAGTGTCGCCGGGGCCTGTCCTATTAGTCGGCGCTGGGAATAGTTTCGCTGGGGCCTGTCCTATTAGTTGGTGCTGGGGGTAGTGTCGCCGGGGCCTGTCCTATTAGTCTGCACTGGGAATAATATCGCCGGGGCCTGACCTATTAGTCTGCGCTGGGAATAGTGTCGCCGGGGCCTGTCCTATTAGTGTGCGCTGGGAATAGTGTCGCCGGAGCCTGTCCTATTAGTGTGCACTGGGAATAGTATCGCCAGGGCCTGTCCTATTAGTGTGCGCTGGGAATAGTATCGCCAGGGCCTGTCCTATTAGTCGGCGCTGGGAATAGTATCGCCGGGGCCTGTCCTATTAGTCAGCGCTGGGAGTAGTATCGCCGGGGCCTGTCCTATTAGTCGGCGCTGGGAATAGTGTCGGCGCTGGGAATAGTGTCGCTGGGGCCTGTCCTATTAGTTGGTGCTGGGAGTTATGTCGCCGGGGCCTGTCCTATTAGTCTGCGCTGGGAATAGTATCGCCGGGGCCTGTCCTATTAGTCTGCGCTGGGAATAGTGTCGCCGGGGCCTGTCCTATTAGTCTGCGCTGGGAATAGTGTCGCCGGGGCCTGTCCTATTAGTCTGCGCTGGAAATAGTGTCGCTGGGGCCCGTCCTATTAGTGTGCGCTGGGAACACTATCGCCGGGGCCTGTCCTATTAGTCAGCGCTGGGAGCAGTATCGCCGGGGCCTGTCCTATTAGTCTGCACGGGGAATAGTGTCGCCGGGGCCTGTCCTATTAGTCGGCGCTGGGAATAGTGTTGCCGGGGCCTGTCCTATTAGTTGGCGCTGGGAATAGTGTCGCCGGGGCCTGTCCTATTAGTCGGCGCTGGGAATAGTGTCGCCGGGGCCTGTCCTAATAGTTGGTGCTGGGAGTAGTGTCGCCGGGGCCTGTCCTATTAGTCGGCGCTGGGAATAGTGTTGCCGGGGCCTGTCCTATTAGTTGGCGCTGGGAATAGTGTCGCCGGGGCCTGTCCTATTAGTCGGCGCTGGGAATAGTGTCGCCGGGGCCTGTCCTATTAGTTGGCGCTGGGAGTAGTGTCGCCGGGGCCTGTCCTATTAGTCGGCGCTGGGAATAGTGTCGCTGGGGACTGTCCTATTAGTTGGTGCTGGGAGTAGTGTCGCCGGGGCCTGTCCTATTAGTTGGTGCTGGGAGTAGTGTCGCCGGGGCCTGTCCTATTAGTCTGCGCTGGGAATAGTATCGCCGGGGGCCTGTCCTATTAGTCTGCACTGGGAATAGTGTCGTCGGGGCCTGTCCTATTAGTCGGTGCTGGGAATAGTGTCGCCGGGGCCTGTCCTATTAGTCGGTGCTGGGAATAGTGTCGCCGGGGCCTGTCCTATTAGTCGGTGCTGGGAATAGTGTCGCCGGGGCCTGTCCTATTAGTCGGTGCTGGGAATAGTGTCGCCGGGGCCTGTCCTATTAGTCGGTGCTGGGAATAGTGTCGCCGGGGCCTGTCCTATTAGTAGGCGCTGGGAATAGTATCACCGGGGCCTGTCCTATTAGTCGGTGCTGGGAATAGTGTCGCCGGGGCCTGTCCTATTAGTCGGTGCTGGGAATAGTGTCGCCGGGGCCTGTCCTATTAGTCGGTGCTGGGAATAGTGTCGCCGGGGCCTGTCCTATTAGTCGGTGCTGGGAATAGTGTCGCCGGGGCCTGTCCTATTAGTAGGCGCTGGGAATAGTATCACCGGGGCCTGTCCTATTAGTCGGCGCTGGGAATAGTGTCGTCGGGGCCTGTCCTATTAGTCGGCGCTGGGAATAGTATCGCCGGGGCCTGTCCTATTAGTCGGCGCTGGGAATAGTGTCGCTGGGGCCTGTCCTATTAGTTGGTGCTGGGAGTAGTGTCGCCGGGGCCTGTCCTATTAGTCTGCGCTGGGAATAGTGTCGCCGGGGCCTGTCCTATTAGTGTGCGCTGGGAATAGTGTCGCCGGGGCCTGTCCTATTAGTGTGCACTAGGAATAGTATCGCCGGGGCCTGTCCTATTAGTGTGCGCTGGGAATAGTATCGCCGGGGCCTGTCCTATTAGTGTGCGCTGGGAATAGTATCGCCGGGGCCTGTCCTATTAGTCAGCGCTGGGAGTAGTATCGCCGGGGCCTGTCCTATTAGTCGGCGCTGGGAATAGTGTCGGCGCTGGGAATAGTGTCGCTGGGGCCTGTCCTATTAGTTGGTGCTGGGAGTTATGTCGCCGGGGCCTGTCCTATTAGTCTGCGCTGGGAATAGTATCGCCGGGGCCTGTCCTATTAGTCTGCGCTGGGAATAGTGTCGCCGGGGCCTGTCCTATTAGTCTGCGCTGGGAATAGTGTCGCCGGGGCCCGTCCTACTATTAGTCTGCGCTGGGAATAGTATCGCCGGGGCCTGTCCTATTAGTCAGCGCTGGGAGTAGTATCGCCGGGGCCTGTCCTATTAGTCTGCGCTGGGAATAGTGTCGCCGGGGCCTGTCCTATTAGTCGGCGCTGGGAATAGTGTCGCTGGGGCCTGTCCTATTAGTTGGTGCTGGGAGTAGTGTCGCCGGGGCCTGTCCTATTAGTCTGCGCTGGGAATAGTATCGCCAGGGGCCTGTCCTATTAGTCTGCACTGGGAATAGTGTCGCCGGGGCCTGTCCTATTAGTGTGCGCTGGGAATAGTGTCGCTGGGGCCTGTCCTGTTAGTGTGCGCTGGGAATAGTGTCGCTGTGGCCTGTCCTATTAGTGTGCGCTGGGAATAGTATCGCCGGGGCTTGTCCTATTAGTCAGCGATGGGAGTAGTATCGCCGGGGCCTGTCCTATTAGTCGGCGCTGGGAATAGTGTCGACGCTGGGAATAGTGTCGCTGCGGCCTGTCCTATTAGTTGGTGCTGGGAGTAGTGTCGCCGGGGCCTGTCCTATTAGTTGGTGCTGGGAGTAGTGTCGCCGGGGCCTGTCCTATTAGTCGGCGCTGGGAATAGTAACGCCGGGGCCTGTCCTATTAGTCTGCGCTGGGAATAGTGTCGCCGGGGCCTGTCCTATCAGTCGGCGCTGGGAAAAGTGTCGCCGGGGCCTATCCTATTAGTTGGCGCTGGGAATAGTGTCGCCGGGGTCTGTCCTATTAGTCGGCACTGGGAATAGTGTCGCCGGGGCCTGTCCTATAAGTCAGTGCTGGGAATAGTGTCGCCGGGGGCCTGTCCTATTAGTGTGCGCTGGGAATAGTGTCGCCGCGGCCTGTCCTATTAGTGTGCGCTGGGAATAGTGTTGCCGGGGCCTGTCCTATTAGTCTGTGCTGGGAGTAGTGTCGCCGGGGCCTGTCCTATTAGTCGGCGCTGGGAATAGTGTCGCCGGGGCCTGTCCTATTAGTCGGCACTGGGAATAGTGTTGGTGCTGGGAATAGTGTCGCCGGGGTCTGTCCAATTAGTGTGCACTGGGAATAGTGTCGGCGCTGGGAATAGTGTCGCCGGGGCCTGTCCTATTAGTTGGTGCTGGGAGTAGTGTCGCCGGGGCCTGTCCTATTAGTGTGCGCTGGGAATAGTGTCGCCGGGGCCTGTCCTATTAGTCAGCGCTGGGAATAGTATCGCCGGGGCCTGTCCTATTAGTCGGCGCTGGGAATAGTGTCGCCAGGGCCTGTCCTATTAGTCGGCGCTGGGAATAGTGTCGCCGGGGCCTGTCCTATTAGTCGGCGCTGGGAATAGTGTCGCTGGGGCCTGTCCTATTAGTTGGTGCTGGGAGTAGTGTCGCCGGGGCCTGTCCTATTAGTATGCGCTGGGAATAGTGTCGCCGTGGCCTGTCCCATTAGTGTGCGCTGGGAATAGTATCGCCGGGGACTGTCCTATTAGTGTGCGCTGGGAATAGTATCGCCGGGGCCTGTCCTATTAGTCGGCGCTGGGAATAGTATCGCCGGGGCCTGTCCTATTAGTCAGCGCTGGGAGTAGTATCGCCGGCGCCTGTCCTATTAGTCGGCGCTGGGAACAGTGTCGGCACTGGGAATAGTGTCGCTGGGGACTCTCCTATTAGTTGGTGCTGGGAGTAGTGTCGCAGGGGCCTGTCCTATTAGTTGGTGCTGGGAGTAGTGTCGCCGGGGCCTGTCCTATCAGTCTGCGCTGGAAATAGTATCGCCGGGGCCTGTCCTATTAGTCTGCGCTGGGAATAGTGTCGCCGGGGCCTGTCCTATTAGTCGGCGCTGGGAATAGTGTCGCCGGGGCCTGTCCTATTATTTGGCGCTGGGAATAGTGTCGCGGGGCCTGTCCTATTAGTCGCGCTGGGAATAGTGTCGCCGGGGCCTGTTCTATTAGTCTGCGCTGGGAGTAGTGTCGCCGGGGCCTGTCCTATTAGTCGGCGCTGGGAATAGTGTCGCCGGGGGCCTGTCCTATTAGTCGGCGCTGGGAATAGTGTCGGTGCTGGGAATAGTGTCGCCTGGGCCTGTCCTATTAGTGTGCACTGGGATTAGTGTCGGCGCTGGGAATAGTGTCGCCGGGGCCTGTCCTATTAGTTGGTGCTGTGAGTAGTGTCGCCGGGGCCTGTCCTATTAGTGTGCGCTAGGAATAGTGTCGCTGGGGCCTGTCCAATTAGTTGGCGCTTGGAATAGTGTCGCCGGGGCCTGTCCTATTAGTCTGCGCTGGGAATAGTATCGCCGGGGCCTGTCCAATTAGTTGGCGCTTGGAATAGTGTCGCCGGGGCCTGTCTTATTTGTCGGTGCTGGGAATAGTGTCGCCGGGGCCTGTCCTATTAGTCGGCGCTGGGAATAGTATCACCGGGGCCTGTCCTATTAGTCGGCGCTGGGAATAGTGTCGCCGGGGCCTGTCCTATTAGTCGGCGCTGGGAATAGTATCACCGGGGCCTGTCCTATTAGTTGGCGCTGGGAATAGTATCACCGGGGCCTGTCCTATTAGTCGGCGCTTGGAATAGTGTCGCCGGGGCCTGTCCTATTACTCGGCGCTGGGAATAGTGTCGCCGGGGCCTGTCCTATTAGTCTGCGCTGGGAATAGTATCGCCGGGGCCTGTCCAATTAGTTGGCGCTTGGAATAGTGTCGCCGGGGCCTGTCCTATTAGTCGGTGCTCGGAATAGTGTCGCCGGGGCCTGTCCTAATAGTCGGCGCTGGGAATAGTATCACCGGGGCCTGTCCTATAAGTCGGCGCTGGGAATAGTGTCGCCGGGGCCTGTCCTATTAGTCGGCGCTGGGAATATTGTCACCGGGGCCTGTCCTATTAGTCGGCGCTGGGAATAGTGTCGCCGGGGCCTGTCCTATTAGTCGGCGCTGGGAATAGTTTCGCTGGGGCCTGTCCTATTAGTTGGTGCTGGGGGTAGTGTCGCCGGGGCCTGTCCTATTAGTCTGCACTGGGAATAATATCGCCGGGGCCTGACCTATTAGTCTGCGCTGGGAATAGTGTCGCCGGGGCCTGTCCTATTAGTGTGCGCTGGGAATAGTGTCGCCGGAGCCTGTCCTATTAGTGTGCACTGGGAATAGTATCGCCAGGGCCTGTCCTATTAGTGTGCGCTGGGAATAGTATCGCCAGGGCCTGTCCTATTAGTCGGCGCTGGGAATAGTATCGCCGGGGCCTGTCCTATTAGTCAGCGCTGGGAGTAGTATCGCCGGGGCCTGTCCTATTAGTCGGCGCTGGGAATAGTGTCGGCGCTGGGAATAGTGTCGCTGGGGCCTGTCCTATTAGTTGGTGCTGGGAGTTATGTCGCCGGGGCCTGTCCTATTAGTCTGCGCTGGGAATAGTATCGCCGGGGCCTGTCCTATTAGTCTGCGCTGGGAATAGTGTCGCCGGGGCCTGTCCTATTAGTCTGCGCTGGGAATAGTGTCGCCGGGGCCTGTCCTATTAGTCTGCGCTGGAAATAGTGTCGCTGGGGCCCGTCCTATTAGTGTGCGCTGGGAACACTATCGCCGGGGCCTGTCCTATTAGTCAGCGCTGGGAGCAGTATCGCCGGGGCCTGTCCTATTAGTCTGCGCGGGGAATAGTGTCGCCGGGGCCTGTCCTATTAGTCGGCGCTGGGAATAGTGTTGCCGGGGCCTGTCCTATTAGTTGGCGCTGGGAATAGTGTCGCCGGGGCCTGTCCTATTAGTCGGCGCTGGGAATAGTGTCGCCGGGGCCTGTCCTAATAGTTGGTGCTGGGAGTAGTGTCGCCGGGGCCTGTCCTATTAGTCGGCGCTGGGAATAGTGTTGCCGGGGCCTGTCCTATTAGTTGGCGCTGGGAATAGTGTCGCCGGGGCCTGTCCTATTAGTCGGCGCTGGGAATAGTGTCGCCGGGGCCTGTCCTATTAGTTGGCGCTGGGAGTAGTGTCGCCGGGGCCTGTCCTATTAGTCGGCGCTGGGAATAGTGTCGCTGGGGACTGTCCTATTAGTTGGTGCTGGGAATAGTGTTGCCGGGGCCTGTCCTATTAGTGTGCGCTGGGAATAGTATCGCCGGGGCCTGTCCTATTAGTCGGCGCTGGGAATAGTATCGCCGGGGCCTGTCCTATTAGTCAGCGCTGGGAGTAGTATCGCCGGCGCCTGTCCTATTAGTCGGCGCTGGGAACAGTGTCGGCACAGGGAATAGTGTCGCTGGGGCCTCTCCTATTAGTTGGTGCTGGGAGTAGTGTCGCAGGGGCCTGTCCTATTAGTTGGTGCTGGGAGTAGTGTCGCCGGGGCCTGTCCTATCAGTCTGCGCTGGAAATAGTATCGCCGGGGCCTGTCCTATTAGTCTGCGCTGGGAATAGTGTCGCCGGGGCCTGTCCTATTAGTCGGCGCTGGGAATAGTGTCGCCGGGGCCTGTCCTATTATTTGGCGCTGGGAATAGTGTCGCGGGGCCTGTCCTATTAGTCGCGCTGGGAATAGTGTCGCCGGGGCCTGTTCTATTAGTCTGCGCTGGGAGTAGTGTCGCCGGGGCCTGTCCTATTAGTCGGCGCTGGGAATAGTGTCGCCGGGGGCCTGTCCTATTAGTCGGCGCTGGGAATAGTGTCGGTGCTGGGAATAGTGTCGCCTGGGCCTGTCCTATTAGTGTGCACTGGGATTAGTGTCGGCGCTGGGAATAGTGTCGCCGGGGCCTGTCCTATTAGTTGGTGCTGTGAGTAGTGTCGCCGGGGCCTGTCCTATTAGTGTGCGCTAGGAATAGTGTCGCTGGGGCCTGTCCAATTAGTTGGCGCTTGGAATAGTGTCGCCGGGGCCTGTCCTATTAGTCTTCGCTGGGAATAGTATCGCCGGGGCCTGTCCAATTAGTTGGCGCTTGGAATAGTGTCGCCGGGGCCTGTCTTATTTGTCGGTGCTGGGAATAGTGTCGCCGGGGCCTGTCCTATTAGTCGGCGCTGGGAATAGTATCACCGGGGCCTGTCCTATTAGTCGGCGCTGGGAATAGTGTCGCCGGGGCCTGTCCTATTAGTCGGCGCTGGGAATAGTATCACCGGGGCCTGTCCTATTAGTTGGCGCTGGGAATAGTATCACCGGGGCCTGTCCTATTAGTCGGCGCTTGGAATAGTGTCGCCGGGGCCTGTCCTATTAGTCGGCGCTGGGAATAGTGTCGCCGGGGCCTGTCCTATTACTCGGCGCTGGGAATAGTGTCGCCGGGGCCTGTCCTATTAGTCTGCGCTGGGAATAGTATCGCCGGGGCCTGTCCAATTAGTTGGCGCTTGGAATAGTGTCGCCGGGGCCTGTCCTATTAGTCGGTGCTCGGAATAGTGTCGCCGGGGCCTGTCCTAATAGTCGGCGCTGAGAATAGTATCACCGGGGCCTGTCCTATAAGTCGGCGCTGGGAATAGTGTCGCCGGGGCCTGTCCTATTAGTCGGCGCTGGGAATATTGTCACCGGGGCCTGTCCTATTAGTCGGCGCTGGGAATAGTGTCGCCGGGGCCTGTCCTATTAGTCGGCGCTGGGAATAGTTTCGCTGGGGCCTGTCCTATTAGTTGGTGCTGGGGGTAGTGTCGCCGGGGCCTGTCCTATTAGTCTGCACTGGGAATAATATCGCCGGGGCCTGACCTATTAGTCTGCGCTGGGAATAGTGTCGCCGGGGCCTGTCCTATTAGTGTGCGCTGGGAATAGTGTCGCCGGAGCCTGTCCTATTAGTGTGCACTGGGAATAGTATCGCCAGGGCCTGTCCTATTAGTGTGCGCTGGGAATAGTATCGCCAGGGCCTGTCCTATTAGTCGGCGCTGGGAATAGTATCGCCGGGGCCTGTCCTATTAGTCAGCGCTGGGAGTAGTATCGCCGGGGCCTGTCCTATTAGTCGGCGCTGGGAATAGTGTCGGCGCTGGGAATAGTGTCGCTGGGGCCTGTCCTATTAGTTGGTGCTGGGAGTTATGTCGCCGGGGCCTGTCCTATTAGTCTGCGCTGGGAATAGTATCGCCGGGGCCTGTCCTATTAGTCTGCGCTGGGAATAGTGTCGCCGGGGCCTGTCCTATTAGTCTGCGCTGGGAATAGTGTCGCCGGGGCCTGTCCTATTAGTCTGCGCTGGAAATAGTGTCGCTGGGGCCCGTCCTATTAGTGTGCGCTGGGAACACTATCGCCGGGGCCTGTCCTATTAGTCAGCGCTGGGAGCAGTATCGCCGGGGCCTGTCCTATTAGTCTGCGCGGGGAATAGTGTCGCCGGGGCCTGTCCTATTAGTCGGCGCTGGGAATAGTGTTGCCGGGGCCTGTCCTATTAGTTGGCGCTGGGAATAGTGTCGCCGGGGCCTGTCCTATTAGTCGGCGCTGGGAATAGTGTCGCCGGGGCCTGTCCTAATAGTTGGTGCTGGGAGTAGTGTCGCCGGGGCCTGTCCTATTAGTCGGCGCTGGGAATAGTGTTGCCGGGGCCTGTCCTATTAGTTGGCGCTGGGAATAGTGTCGCCGGGGCCTGTCCTATTAGTCGGCGCTGGGAATAGTGTCGCCGGGGCCTGTCCTATTAGTTGGCGCTGGGAGTAGTGTCGCCGGGGCCTGTCCTATTAGTCGGCGCTGGGAATAGTGTCGCTGGGGACTGTCCTATTAGTTGGTGCTGGGAGTAATGTCGCCGGGGCCTGTCCTATTAGTTGGTGCTGGGAGTAGTGTCGCCGGGGCCTGTCCTATTAGTCTGCGCTGGGAATAGTATCGCCGGGGGCCTGTCCTATTAGTCTGCACTGGGAATAGTGTCGCCGGGGCCTGTCCTATTAGTGTGCGCTGGGAATAGTGTCGCCGGGGCCTGTCCTATTAGTCGGTGCTGGGAATAGTGTCGCCGGGGCCTGTCCTATTAGTCGGTGCTGGGAATAGTGTCGCCGGGGCGTGTCCTATTAGTCGGTGCTGGGAATAGTGTCGCCGGGGCCTGTCCTATTAGTCGGTGCTGGGAATAGTGTCGCCGGGGCCTGTCCTATTAGTCGGTGCTGGGAATAGTGTCGCCGGGGCCTGTCCTATTAGTAGGCGCTGGGAATAGTATCACCGGGGCCTGTCCTATTAGTCGGCGCTGGGAATAGTGTCGTCGGGGCCTGTCCTATTAGTCGGCGCTGGGAATAGTATCGCCGGGGCCTGTCCTATTAGTCGGCGCTGGGAATAGTGTCGCCGGGGCCTGTCCTATTAGTCGGCGCTGGGAATAGTGTCGCTGGGGCCTGTCCTATTAGTTGGTGCTGGGAGTAGTGTCGCCGGGGCCTGTCCTATTAGTCTGCGCTGGGAATAGTGTCGCCGGGGCCTGTCCTATTAGTGTGCGCTGGGAATAGTGTCGCCGGGGCCTGTCCTATTAGTGTGCACTAGGAATAGTATCGCCGGGGCCTGTCCTATTAGTGTGCGCTGGGAATAGTATCGCCGGGGCCTGTCCTATTAGTGTGCGCTGGGAATAGTATCGCCGGGGCCTGTCCTATTAGTCAGCGCTGGGAGTAGCATCGCCGGGGCCTGTCCTATTAGGCGGCGCTGGGAATAGTGTCGGCGCTGGGAATAGTGTCGCTGGGGCCTGTCCTATTAGTTGGTGCTGGGAGTTATGTCGCCGGGGCCTGTCCTATTAGTCTGCGCTGGGAATAGTATCGCCGGGGCCTGTCCTATTAGTCTGCGCTGGGAATAGTGTCGCCGGGGCCTGTCCTATTAGTCTGCGCTGGGAATAGTGTCGCCGGGGCCTGTCCTACTATTAGTCTGCGCTGGGAATAGTATCGCCGGGGCCTGTCCTATTAGTCAGCGCTGGGAGTAGTATCGCCGGGGCCTGTCCTATTAGTCTGCGCTGGGAATAGTGTCGCCGGGGCCTGTCCTATTAGTCGGCGCTGGGAATAGTGTCGCTGGGGCCTGTCCTATTAGTTGGTGCTGGGAGTAGTGTCGCCGGGGCCTGTCCTATTAGTCTGCGCTGGGAATAGTATCGCCAGGGGCCTGTCCTATTAGTCTGCACTGGGAATAGTGTCGCCGGGGCCTGTCCTATTAGTGTGCGCTGGGAATAGTGTCGCTGGGGCCTGTCCTGTTAGTGTGCGCTGGGAATAGTGTCGCTGTGGCCTGTCCTATTAGTGTGCGCTGGGAATAGTATCGCCGGGGCTTGTCCTATTAGTCAGCGATGGGAGTAGTATCGCCGGGGCCTGTCCTATTAGTCGGCGCTGGGAATAGTGTCGGCGCTGGGAATAGTGTCGCTGCGGCCTGTCCTATTAGTTGGTGCTGGGAGTAGTGTCGCCGGGGCCTGTCCTATTAGTTGGTGCTGGGAGTAGTGTCGCCGGGGCCTGTCCTATTAGTTTGCGCTGGGAATAGTAACGCCGGGGCCTGTCCTATTAGTCTGCGCTGGGAATAGTGTCGCCGGGGCCTGTCCTATCAGTCGGCGCTGGGAAAAGTGTCGCCGGGGCCTATCCTATTAGTTGGCGCTGGGAATAGTGTCGCCGGGGTCTGTCCTATTAGTCGGCACTGGGAATAGTGTCGCCGGGGCCTGTCCTATAAGTCAGTGCTGGGAATAGTGTCGCCGGGGGCCTGTCCTATTAGTGTGCGCTGGGAATAGTGTCGCCGCGGCCTGTCCTATTAGTGTGCGCTGGGAATAGTGTTGCCGGGGCCTGTCCTATTAGTCTGTGCTGGGAGTAGTGTCGCCGGGGCCTGTCCTATTAGTCGGCGCTGGGAATAGTGTCGCCGGGGCCTGTCCTATTAGTTGGCACTGGGAATAGTGTTGGTGCTGGGAATAGTGTCGCCGGGGTCTGTCCAATTAGTGTGCACTGGGAATAGTGTCGGCGCTGGGAATAGTGTCGCCGGGGCCTGTCCTATTAGTTGGTGCTGGGAGTAGTGTCGCCGGGGCCTGTCCTATTAGTGTGCGCTGGGAATAGTGTCGCCGGGGCCTGTCCTATTAGTCAGCGCTGGGAATAGTATCGCCGGGGCCTGTCCTATTAGTCGGCGCTGGGAATAGTATCGCCGGGGCCTGTCCTATTAGTCGGCGCTGGGAATAGTGTCGCCAGGGCCTGTCCTATTAGTCGGCGCTGGGAATAGTGTCGCCGGGGCCTGTCCTATTAGTCGGCGCTGGGAATAGTGTCGCTGGGGCCTGTCCTATTAGTTGGTGCTGGGAGTAGTGTCGCCGGGGCCTGTCCTATTAGTCTGCGCTGGGAATAGTATCGCCGGGGCCTGTCCTATTAGTCTGCGCTGGGAATAGTGTCGCCGGGGCTTGTCCTATTAGTGTGCGCTGTGAATAGTGTCGCCGGGGCCTGTCCTATTAGTGTGCGCTGGGAATAGTATCACCGGGGCCTGTCCTATTAGTGTGCACTGGGAATAGTATCGCCGGGGCCTGTCCTATTAGTCGGCGCTGGGAATAGTATCGCCGAGGCCTGTCCTATTAGTCAGCGCTGGGAGTAATATCGCTGGGGCCTGTCCTATTAGTCGGCGCTGGGAATAGTGTCGGCGCTGGGAATAGTGTCGCTGGGGCCTGTCCTATTAGTTGGTGCTGGGAGTAGTGTCGCCGGGGCCTGTCCTATTAGTCTGCGCTGGGAATAGTATCGCCGGGGCCTGTCCTATTAGTCTGCACTGGGAATAGAGTCGCCGGGGCCTGTCCTATTAGTCGGCGCTGGGAATAGTGTTGTCGGGGCCTGTCCTATTAGTCGGCTCTGGAAATAGTGTTGCCGGGGCCTGTCCTATTAGTTAGTGCTGGGAATAGTGTCGCCGGGGCCTGTCCTATTAGTGTGCGCTGGGAATAGTGTCGCCGGGGCCTGTCCTATTAGTGTGCGCTGGGAATAGTGTCGCCGGGGCCTGTCCTATTAGTCTGCGCTGGGAGTAGTGTCGCCGGGGCCTGTCCTATTAGTCGACGCTGGGAATAGTGTCGCCGGGGCCTGTCCTATTAGTCGGCGCTGGGAATAGTGTAGGCGCTGGGAATAGTGTCGCCGGGGCCTGTCCTATTAGTGTGCACTGGGAATAGTGTAGGCGCTGGGAATAGTCGGCGCTGGGAATAGTGTCGGTGCTGGGAATAGTGTCGCCTGGGCCTGTCCTATTAGTGTGCACTGGGAATAGTGTAGGCGCTGGAAGTAGTGTCGCCGGGGCCTGTCCTATTAGTCGGCGCTGGGAATAGTGTCGCCGGGGCCTGTCCTATTAGTCGGCGCTGGGAATAGTGTCGGTGCTGGGAATAGTGTCGCCGGGGCCTGTCCTATTAGTGTGCACTGGGAATAGCGTAGGCGCTGGGAATAGTGTCGCCGGGGCCTGTCCTATTAGTGTGTACTGGGAATAGTGTAGGCGCTGGGAATAGTGTCTCCGGGGCCTGTCCTATTAGTCGGCGCTGGGAATAGTGTCGGTGCTGGGAATAGTGTCGCCGGGGCCTGTCCTATTAGTCGGCGCTGGGAATAGTGTCGGTGCTGGGAATAGTGTCGCCGGAGCCTGTCCTATTAGTGTGCACTGGGAATAGTGTAGGCACTGGGAATAGTGTCGCCGTGGCCTGTCCTATTAGTGTGCACTGGGAATAACGTAGGCGCTGGGAATAGTGTCGCCGGGGCCTGTCCTATTAGTGTGCACTGGGAATAGCGTAGGCGCTGGGAATAGTGTCGCCGTGGCCTGTCCTATTAGTCGGCGCTGGGAATAGTGTCGCCGGGGCCTGTCCTATTAGTGTGCACTGGGAATAGCGTAGGCGCTGGGAATAGTGTCGCCGGGGCCTGTCCTATTAGTGTGCACTGGGAATAGCGTAGGCGCTGGGAATAGTGTCGCCGGGGCCTGTCCTATTAGTCGGCGCTGGGAATAGCGTAGGCGCTGGGAATAGTGTCGCCGGGGCCTGTCCTATTAGTGTGCACTGGGAATAGTGTCGGTGCTGGGAATAGTGTCGCCGGGGCCTGTCCTATTAGTCGGCGCTGGGAATAGTGTCGGTGCTGGGAATAGTGTCGCCGGGGCCTGTCCTATTAGTGTGCACTGGGAATAGTGTAGGTGTGGCATACTGGAATGTTAGTAGACAAGAGATATTGGAAAGTTCCAAAAGCCTTTTAATTCTTATCAGCGAATGGGGGAGTTTTATGGCCCCAACACCAGTTACTTGCAGACCCTGCCACATGTAGGGGGTTAGGACAGGAAGTGCAGGGGGATTTTAGCAAAAGGAACAAAGCACAGGACAGTTCAGTGTGAGCTGAGGACTGAGGATGGAAGGCACAGGCTAAGTGTCCAGGAGAAACGCAGGCTGGGGACTGTGGAACAAGAATGGCACTCCACAGTCCCTGGAATGATGGAAAGAAGAGCAGCGTGTGGGTGTTGCTATGAAGAGAGGGAGAGCCAGCAGCTTCAGTGAGAGATGGAGAGTGCAGTGTGAGAGCCACAGTATGCAGAGTACAGTGGAAGGAACCAGGAACAAAGGACCTTCAGGGGTACCCAAGAAGCAGGACGGGAGGTGTGAGTCTGCGGGATAGGACGAGCTGGGTGAGTGGTAGGAACCACGTTTGGCGGAAGGCCCCCAGTAACGTGTACATGAGATCCCGTTTAGATGGAGCCCCTAGCGAATGGGGGAGAGCACACTAAAATTAATTTCAGTTTGCGAAAGCCGCACTACTGATTCCCAGAGACTGCGCTGGTATGTACTGTACTGTAATGATGTCACATCACTGTAAATGCTGTTATTGCCCATGAAGCAAATGAAAGGAGATGTAACTTGATGTAACCCATATGAATATTGCGCTGGAGAGGAGAACAAGGAGTTAAATGTTACTGTCGTGATAACCCTGTCTGAACTGTGAATAAACTGCTTGCTTATGTGATGAGACGGCCTGGTGTGCAATGCTTTTTTTTTAAAAACTGATGGACCGGCCGCTACCCGGCTATCACAATTTGGCGTCCGCGAACAGGATCGGTACCGAAGATTTATTTGACAATTTGGGGAAAACTTTATTGGGAGGGGCCCATGAAAGCCACCTATCTCTTTTGACCCAGCGAACTGGGGGAGACAAGGGCCGGCACGGGCAGGTTCTAAGTGTTTGGCACAATTGCCAGAAGATGTTGGAACATTCATGATCATCTGTGACCCAGGACTGTAATTTACAGGAAATAGGCAGCAGTATATGTGATTTGTATTTCATGTGATGTTTTGCATGCCATGTTTTTCTGCTCATGTGATTGTTATATTGTGTGTTTGCATGCCATGTTTTTTTGCTCATGTGATTGTTATATTGTGGATGATGTATACTTCAATTATGCTTGTTTATTGTGTGTTATGTTTTGACCTTGCTGTAGAGTATAAGAGACTGTTCCTTGCTAGACTTTTTGCAAGCTCATAGTTAATTAGTTATATTGCGTGGGGACACGCAAGATTTTAGCAGGGGTGTATGTGGCATACTGGAATGTTAGTAGACAAGAGATATTGGAAAGTTCCAAAAGCCTTTTAATTCTTATCAGCGAATGGGGGAGTTTTATGGCCCCAACACCAGTTACTTGCAGACCCTGCCACATGTAGGGGGTTAGGACAGGAAGTGCAGGGGGATTTTAGCAAAAGGAACAAAGCACAGGACAGTTCAGTGTGAGCTGAGGACTGAGGATGGAAGGCACAGGCTAAGTGTCCAGGAGAAACGCAGGCTGGGGACTGTGGAACAAGAATGGCACTCCACAGTCCCTGGCATGATGGAAAGAAGAGCAGCGTGTGGGTGTTGCTATGAAGAGAGGGAGAGCCAGCAGCTTCAGTGAGAGATGGAGAGTGCAGTGTGAGAGCCACAGTATGCAGAGTACAGTGGAAGGAACCAGGAACAAAGGACCTTCAGGGGTACCCAAGAAGCAGGATGGGAGGTGTGAGTCTGCGGGATAGGACGAGCTGGGTGAGTGGTAGGAACCACGTTTGTCGGAAGGCCCCCAGTAACGTGTACATGAGATCCCGTTTAGATGGAGCCCCTAGCGAATGGGGGAGAGCACACTAAAATTAATTTCAGTTTGCGAAAGCCGCACTACTGATTCCCAGAGACTGCGCTGGTATGTACTGTACTGTAATGATGTCACATCACTGTAAATGCTGTTATTGCCCGTGAAGCAAATGAAAGGAGATGTAACTTGATGTAACCCATATGAATATTGCGCTGGAGAGGAGAACAAGGAGTTAAATGTTACTGTCGTGATAACCCTGTCTGAACTGTGAATAAACTGCTTGCTTATGTGATGAGACGGCCTGGTGTGCAATGCTTTTTTTAAAATCACTGATGGACCAGCCGCTACCCGGCTATCACATAGGCACTGGGAATAGTGTCGCCGGGGCCTGTCCTATTAGTCGGCGCTGGGAATACTGTAGGCGCTGGGAATAGTGTCGCCGGGGCCTGTCCTATTAGTCGACGCTGAGAATAGTGTCACCGGGGCCTGTCCTATTAGTCGGCGCTGGGAATAGTGTCGGTGCTGGGAATAGTGTCGCCAGGGCCTGTCCTATTAGTGTGCACTGGGAATAGCGTAGGCGCTTGGAATAGTGTCGCCGGGGCCTGTCCTATTAGTCGGCGCTGGGAATAGTGTCGGTACTGGGAATAGTGTCGCCGGGGCCTGTCCTATTAGTCGGCGCTGGGAATAGTGTAGGCGCTGGGAATAGTTTCGCCGGGGCCTGTCCTATTAGTCGACGCTGGGAATAGTGTCGCCGGGGCCTGTCCTATTAGTCGGCGCTGGGAATAGTGTCGGTGCTGGGAATAGTGTCGCCGGGGCCTGTCCTATTAGTGTGCACTGGGAATAGTGTAGGTGCTGGGAATAGTGTCGCCGGGGCCTGTCCTATTAGTCGGCGCAGGGAATAGTGTCGCCGGGGCCTGTCCTATTAGTCGGCGCTAGGAATAGTGTAGGCGCTGGGAATAGTGTCGCCGGTGCCTGTCCTATTAGTCGACGCTGGGAATAGTGTCGCCGGGGCCTGTCCTATTAGTCGGCACTGGGAATAGTGTCGGTGCTGGGAATAGTGTCGCCGGGGCCTGTCCTATTAGTGTGCACTGGGAATAGCGTAGGCGCTTGGAATAGTGTCGCCGGGGCCTGTCCTATTAGTCGACGCTGGGAATAGTGTCGCTGGGGCCTGTCCTATTAGTCGGCGCTGGGAATAGTGTCGGTGCTGGGAATAGTGTCGCCGGGGCCTGTCCTATTAGTGTGCACTGGGAATAGTGTAGGCGCTGGGAATAGTGTCGCCAGGGCCTGTCCTATTAGTCGGCGCTGGGAATAGTGTCGCCGGGGCCTGTCCTGTTAGTCGGCGCTGGGAATAGTGTCGCCGGGGCCTGTCCTATTAGTCTGCGCTGGGAATAGTATCGCCGGGGCCTGTCCTATTAGTCTGCGCTGGGAATAGTGTCGCCGGGGCCTGTCCTATTAGTCTGCGCTGGGAATAGTGTCGCCGGGGCCCGTCCTACTATTAGTCTGCGCTGGGAATAGTATCGCCGGGGCCTGTCCTATTAGTCAGCGCTGGGAGTAGTATCGCCGGGGCCTGTCCTATTAGTCTGCGCTGGGAATAGTGTCGCCGGGGCCTGTCCTATTAGTCGGCGCTGGGAATAGTGTCGCTGGGGCCTGTCCTATTAGTTGGTGCTGGGAGTAGTGTCGCCGGGGCCTGTCCTATTAGTCTGCGCTGGGAATAGTATAGCCGGGGGCCTGTCCTATTAGTCTGCACTGGGAATAGTGTCGCCGGGGCCTGTCCTATTAGTGTGCGCTGGGAATAGTGTCGCTGGGGCCTGTCCTATTAGTGTGCGCTGGGAATAGTGTCGCTGTGGCCTGTCCTATTAGTGTGCGCTGGGAATAGTATCGCCGGGGCTTGTCCTATTAGTCAGCGATGGGAGTAGTATCGCCGGGGCCTGTCCTATTAGTCGGCGCTGGGAATAGTGTCGGCGCTGGGAATAGTGTCGCTGCGGCCTATCCTATTAGTTGGTGCTGGGAGTAGTGTCGCCGGGGCCTGTCCTATTAGTTGGTGCTGGGAGTAGTGTTGTCGGGGCCTGTCCTATTAGTCTGCGCTGGGAATAGTATCGCTGGGGCCTGTCCTATTAGTCTGCGCTGGGAATAGTGTCGCCGGGGCCTGTCCTATCAGTCGGCGCTGGGAATAGTGTCGCCGGGGCCTATCCTATTAGTTGGCGCTGGGAATAGTGTCGCCGGGGTCTGTCCTATTAGTCGGCACTGGGAATAGTGTCGCCGGGGCCTGTCCTATAAGTCAATGCTGGGAATAGTGTCGCCGGGGGCCTGTCCTATTAGTGTGCGCTGGGAATAGTGTCGCCGCGGCATGTCCTATTAGTGTGCGCTGGGAATAGTGTTGCCGGGGCCTGTCCTATTAGTCTGCGCTGGGAGTAGTGTCGCCGGGGCCTGTCCTATTAGTCGGCGCTGGGAATAGTGTCGCCGGGGCCTGTCCTATTAGTCGGCACTGGGAATAGTGTTGGTGCTGGGAATAGTGTCGCCGGGGTCTGTCCAATTAGTGTGCACTGGGAATAGTGTCGGCGCTGGGAATAGTGTCGCCGGGGCCTGTCCTATTAGTTGGTGCTGGGAGTAGTGTCGCCGGGGCCTGTCCTATTAGTGTGCGCTGGGAATAGTGTCGCCGGGGCCTGTCCTATTAGTCAGCGCTGGGAATAGTATCGCGGGGGCCTGTCCTATTAGTCGGCGCTGGGAATAGTGTCGCCAGGGCCTGTCCTATTAGTCGGCGCTGGGAATAGTGTCGCCGGGGCCTGTCCTATTAGTCGGCGCTGGGAATAGTGTCGCTGGGGCCTGTCCTATTAGTTGGTGCTGGGAGTAGTGTCGCCGGGGCCTGTCCTATTAGTCTGCACTGGGAATAGTATCGCCGGGGCCTGTCCTATTAGTCTGCGCTGGGAATAGTGTCGCCGGGGCTTGTCCTATTAGTGTGCGCTGTGAATAGTGTCGCCGGGGCCTGTCCTAATAGTGTGCGCTGGGAATAGTATCACCGGGGCCTGTCCTATTAGTGTGCACTGGGAATAGTATCGCCGGGGCCAGTCCTATTAGTCGGCGCCGGGAATAGTATCGCCGAGGCCTGTCCTATTAGTCAGCGCTGGGAGTAATATCGCCGGGGCCTGTCCTATTAGTCGGCGCTGGGAATAGTGTCGGCGCTGGGAATAGTGTCGCTGGGGCCTGTCCTATTAGTTGGTGCTGGGAGTAGTGTCGCCGGGGCCTGTCCTATTAGTCTGCGCTGGGAATAGTATCGCCGGGGCCTGTCCTTTTAGTCTGCGCTGGGAATAGAGTCGCCGGGGCCTGTCCTATTAGTAGGCGCTGGGAATAGTGTTGTCGGGGCCTGTCCTATTAGTCGGCTCTGGGAATAGTGTTGCCGGGGCCTGTCCTATTAGTTAGTGCTGGGAATAGTGTCGCCGGGGCCTGTCCTATTAGTGTGCGCTGGGAATAGTGTCGCCGGGGCCTGTCCTATTAGTGTGCGCTGGGAATAGTGTCGCCGGGGCCTGTCCTATTAGTCTGCGCTGGGAGTAGTGTCGCCGGGGCCTGTCCTATTAGTCGACGCTGGGAATAGTGTCGCCGGGGCCTGTCCTATTAGTCGGCGCTGGGAATAGTGTAGGCGCTGGGAATAGTGTCGCCGGGGCCTGTCCTATTAGTGTGCACTGGGAATAGTGTAGGCGCTGGGAATAGTCGGCGCTGGGAATAGTGTCGGTGCTGGGAATAGTGTCGCCGGGGCCTGTCCTATTAGTGTGCACTGGGAATAGTGTAGGCGCTGGGAGTAGTGTCGCCGGGGCCTGTACTATTAGTCGGCGCTGGGAATAGTGTCGCCGGGGCCTGTCCTATTAGTCGGCGCTGGGAATAGTGTCGGTGCTGGGAATAGTGTCGCCGGGGCCTGTCCTATTAGTGTGCACTGGGAATAGCTTAGGCGCTGGGAATAGTGTCGCCGGGGCCTGTCCTATTAGTGTGTACTGGTAATAGTGTAGGCGCTGGGAATAGTGTCTCCGGGGCCTGTCCTATTAGTCGGCGCTGGGAATAGTGTCGGTGCTGGGAATAGTGTCGCCGGGGCCTGTCCTATTAGTGTGTACTGGTAATAGTGTAGGCGCTGGGAATAGTGTCTCCGGGGCCTGTCCTATTAGTCGGCGCTGGGAATAGTGTCGGTGCTGGGAATAGTGTCGCCGGGGCCTGTCCTATTAGTCGGCGCTGTGAATAGTGTCGGTGCTGGGAATAGTGTCGCCGGAGCCTGTCCTATTAGTGTGCACTGGGAATAGTGTAGGCGCTGGGAATAGTGTCGCCGTGGCCTGTCCTATTAGTGTGCACTGGGAATAACGTAGGCGCTGGCAATAGAGATGAGCGGGTTCGGTTTCTCTGAATCCGAACCCGCCAGAACTTCATGTTTTTTTTCACGGGTCCGAGCGACTCGGATCTTCCCGCCTTGCTCGGTTAACCCGAGCGCGCCCGAACGTCATCATGACGCTGTCGGATTCTCGCGAGGCTCGGATTCTATCGCGAGACTCGGATTCTATATAAGGAGCCGCGCGTCGCCGCCATTTTCACACGTGCATTGAGATTGATAGGGAGAGGACGTGGCTGGCGTCCTCTCCGTTTAGAATAGATTAGAGAGGCACTTGATTTACTAATTTTGGGGAGCATTAGGAGTACTCCGTACAGTGCAGAGTTTTGCTGATAGTGACCAGTGACCACCAGTTTTATTTATAATCCGTTCTCTGCCTGAAAAAAGCGATACACAGCACACAGTGACTCAGTCACATACCATATCTGTGTGCACTGCTCAGGCTCAGGCCAGTGTGCTGCATCATCTATTATCTATATATAATATTATATATATCTGTCTGACTGCTCAGCTCACACAGCTTATAATTGTGGGGGAGACTGGGGAGCACTACTGCAGTGCCAGTTATAGGTTATAGCAGGAGCCAGGAGTACATAATATATTATATAGTGAGTGACCACCAGACACACAGTGCAGTTTATTTAATATATCCGTTCTCTGCCTGAAAAAAGCGATACACACAGTGACTCAGTCAGTCACATACCATATCTGTGTGCACTGCTCAGGCTCAGGCCAGTGTGCTGCATCATCTATATATATTATATATCTGTCTGACTGCTCAGCTCACACAGCTTATAATTGTGGGGGAGACTGGGGAGCACTACTGCAGTGCCAGTTATAGGTTATAGCAGGAGCCAGGAGTACATAATATTATATTAAAATTAAACAGTGCACACTTTTGCTGCAGGAGTGCCACTGCCAGTGTGACTAGTGACCAGTGACCTGACCACCAGTATATATAATATTAGTAGTATACTATCTCTTTATCAACCAGTCTATATATTAGCAGCAGACACAGTACAGTGCGGTAGTTCACGGCTGTGGCTACCTCTGTGTCGGCACTCGGCAGCCCGTCCATAATTGTATATACCACCTAACCGTGGTTTTTTTTTCTTTCTTTATACATACATACTAGTTACGAGTATACTATCTCTTTATCAACCAGTCTATATTAGCAGCAGACACAGTACAGTGCGGTAGTTCACGGCTGTGGCTACCTCTGTGTCGGCACTCGGCAGCCCGTCCATAATTGTATATACCACCTAACCGTGGTTTTTTTTTCTTTCTTTATACATACATACTAGTTACGAGTATACTATCTCTTTATCAACCAGTCTATATATTAGCAGCAGACACAGTACAGTGCGGTAGTTCACGGCTGTGGCTACCTCTGTGTCGGCACTCGGCAGCCCGTCCATAATTGTATATACCACTGATAGGGTAATAAATCTATTCAGGTCGGATTATGAACTCTCTTCAGTCATCAGTCAGAATGCTGTTCTCCTTTAGCAACCGGTTGGAGGTCAATGAATGATAAGATGACACAAATTTATGCGTAATCGAAGCAAATCATAAGTGACCCGCTCGAGGGCCGTCATGGCTTTATTATTTATAGCTTGAACACAAAGGGTTTATGCTTGCCAATATATTTAGCCAATCAGAATACACCATGTATGTCTTGAAAATACATCGATTGTCATACAATGTTAGAAGTGGCAACTAGGACAGCCTTGAAAATGGTTATTGTTTCGTTTATCAGTCTTTCGGACATAAACTCAAAAGATTTCTTTCTTTATTCTTCTCAATTAGCCTTGGATATATCTGGTGTTGCTTTGTCCGTCCTAGATACATTTCCAATACATTTAATGTTGCATTTGTCTTGTACAAGTCATGCCTTAAAACAAGATTATTCAGCAAATACAATATTCTGACCAGCTCTGCACATTTTTCTTAAGGACATATCAACTCATTTTGTGATTAACAGTAAATATCTTTGTTAAATGTGAAAAAGCTTGAATCAATATATATTTGCCATTTAAAGGAAGCTCATACACTATCATTTCCCCTCTTTTTGATTCCACTTTTTCTCCCTAATATCTACCTACACTATCTAGGCCTGAACTATTCTCTTTCAGTAAACCAGTCCCCTGGACTTATAGTCCAAACCTTGGGGATTACCCCTAACAACAATCAAAGGATAAGCAACTTAATTCTTCTGGCTGGAGAGTCACTGTCAACTTCTTCAAGTGGGATGCATGTAATCAAGTATCACGACCTTTCACCTTAATTTAAGGTAGACATGGTTAGCAGCACTTGATATGGACCATCATATCTTGGTTTAAAGGTCTTTCTCACATGTCTCTTTAAATAGACCCAATCTCCTGGATTTAGCTTATGCGTAGCTGATCCTTCTGGGTCTGGAATGGAAGAAAACACTCGGCAATGGAGGTTAGTCAATGTTTTACAGACCTCCTGTACATAACCTGTAAAAATCATCATGATTATGTTGTAATTGTTGTGGATAATAACAACCTGTTCTTAGAGCTGACCCAAACAATATTTCATATGGAGTCAGTTTACTAGGTTTCATGGGTGTGGTCCTAATATTAAACAAGACTATAGGTAGGCATTCTGGACAAGTTCTTTTGGTTTCTGTCATTTTCTGTAGTTTTAGCTTAAGGTCAAAGTTCAGATGTCCCCCCTCCCACTCGCCTGGGGCTGGTAAGGCACATGGAAGGCCTGCTGTACCCCCAAATCTTTCATTATATGCTGCATGACTTCTCCCGTGAAATGTGTACCTCCTATCTGATTCTATAACCTCAGGTACCCCAAATCTACATACTACTTCTGCTATCAGTTTCTTTGCAGTGGTTTTTGCTGTGGCTTTGCTTACTGGCCAGGCTTCGGCCCAGTGACTAAACATGTCCGTTGCTACTAGTACATATTCATATGGACTGCTTCGTCGCCACTGTATATAGTCAATTTGTAGTCTTTCAAATGGGTAAGAGGCTTTGGGTATAGTTCCTAGAGGTGTCTTGGTTCTTTTTCCTGGATTGCTGATTCCACAGATCCAGCATCCTGCTACAAAGTTTGTTGCAGCTTTATTGAAGCCTGGAGCTATCTAATGCTCTTGTACTCTATTCACCGTGGCTTCCTTTGAATGGTGTACTTGTCCATGAGCTACTTGTAATATAGGTGGAAATAGAGCTGCTGGTAGACAGTACTTCAATTCTCTTGACTTCCAAAGTCCATGTTCATCTTCTTCTGCCCCCAGTCGTGTCCATTTTTCTTTTTTCTCCTTGTGATGCTTGTTGTTGAATTTTGATCAGCTCCTGTTCACTGGGCATTTGCTTCACATCTTGAGCTACAAAGACTTGCTCAGGTTCTTTTGATTGTAAGGCAATTCTCTTGGCTTCTGCATCTGCAAATGCATTTCCTTTAGCTTCCATGGTTTGGCTCTTAGTATGTGCTTGTACCTTGATTATTCCAATTCTTTTAGGTAGTTCCAATGCTCTGAAGAGTTCCATAATCAAACTGGCATGTTTGATGGGTTTTCCGTTTGCACTTTTGAAGTCCCTACTTTTCCATATAACAGCGTAATCCTGGGACTAGATGTTAGCTGTCATGTTTTCAGCATGTATGCAGGCTTTGGTCATTGCTATGAGTTCTGCTTCTTGTGCTGACATGCTTGGTAGCAATGCTCCAGAGTCTATGACTTCAGTTTCAGTTGTTACTGCATATCCTGTCTTTAGGGATCCATTATCATAATATCTTGATCCATCGACGAACAGGTTCATGTCTGTATTGTCCAATGGTGTATCTTGGACATTAGGAATAGGTAAAAGTCTCTAATTCCATGAAGGCTAGGCAATCACTTCATATTTGGTAAGTCTGGCTGCAGAAAGATGCTTGCTATTTTCTTGACTTAATATTTCTGTTACAGCGTGCGGTACTTGTATACACAGTGGATGATCAAACACAATGATGTCTGTCACCTTTTCCTTCATTATTGCTGCTGCTGCCACTGCTCGGACACAGGATGGTGCTCCTCTGATAATCGAATCCAGCTGGGCTGAATAGTATGCCACTGGTCTTTGTTTTGGTCCGTATTTCTGGGTGAGCACCCCTAAAGAATGCCCTCTGTTTTCATGGCAGAATAGGTTAAAAGGCTTTTTGTAATCAGGCAATCCCAATGCTGGGGCTGTGATTATGGCTTGCTTTAGTTGTCTTACTGCTTCTTCAATGGTGTCCCTGTTTTCTGCTGACGCCTCCTTTTTTATTAATTCATATAGGGGCTGCATCAGTAATGAGGCCGAGGGAATCCATTCTCTGCAATAACCAATAAGGCCCAGAAAAGCTCTGATTTCATTTAATGTTCTTGGGGTCTTTGCTTGAGTTATTGCCTTTGTTCTTTCATCAGTAAGATGCCTTGTTCCTTGAGATATGCAGTGTCCTAAGAAGACAACTTTTTTCTGTACTAGCTGAAGCTTGTCTTTTGACACTCTGCAATCTTCTTCTGCCAAAAAGATGAGTAGTGATACTGTTTCCTTTTTTGCACTTCTCTTCTGTCTGTGCAGCAATAAGCAGATCATCGACATATTGAACTAACTGGGTGTCTGTAAAGTGTGGTCTCCATTTCTGTAGGATTAATGCCATTGCCTCTGAGAAATCTGATGGACTGGTGGCTCCCCCTTGGGGTAATCGTCCCTCCTTTTGAATCTTGAGATTCAACACCTTTATTGATTAATGTTGGAAAAGGGTTGCTGCGTTGAGGGTAATACATCTTCTGATGGTTACTTGTCGCATTTTGGCAGTGCTACTTCATACATGGTCAGCCTTGCCACTGACAGGTGTTTGGTTCTTGCTTGTTGAAGCTTCTCTGTACCTGCATGTGGACCCTGGATGATAAGTTCATGATTCAGCACTATGCCTGTGCTCTTGTCCTCTTCTAGGACTTCTGATTCATCACGGTGTCTGTGCTCTTATACTCTTCTAGGGCTGTTGCTGCTATCACTGCTCTGATGCCGGTAGGTGCTCTTTGATTACCGCTGTCAAGTTTGCTTAAGTTGTAGGTCACTGGTCTTCACCTCAGTCCATGATTTTGCATAAGGACTTCTATGTATGGCCTCCTTCTTTAATAGTCAGGTAGTTCTAGGGCTTGAGATGAGGCAACTGCTGTTTCCAACTGTTCAATAGCCTAATTCATCTGTTGCTGTATGTAGGATGCGGACCCTCCTCCCTTTCAGTGTTGTCATACAATGCTTGCATGTAGACTGGTGCTAGAGGTATCCGTGTTCTGTAGTGTCCTACTAGGCCCAGGAATGATCATCTGACTTGCTTGACACTAGTTGGCATCTTAGCTTGCAGTCTGAATCTTTTCCTTTTCACTTTTGTTAGATGTCTGGTACCTTGAGTGTCCTAGGAAGATTAACTCTTGCTTGACTAGCTGCAATTTCTCCTTCTGAGGCTCTGCAGTCTTGTTCTTCCAGAAACTTCACTAAGGACACTGCCCCTTCTTGGTGCTTCTTTTAGTAGTGGTGGCAATCAGCAGTTCATTCACATCCTGTATTTAGCTGTGTGTTTTGTGGATATATCACTTGGTGATATAGCCCCTCCACAGGGCTATTCTGGTCCAGTAGTATTGCTTCCTTTCTTCTACAACTGGTACTGCGGGAATGAGCCAATACTGAACTTCTGTTTTAACTTGCTTCTAAATGGGTTTTTTTTTTTTTTTTTTTGTTCTTTCCTTTGATAAGTTGCTGGAAAGTTAAACTTCTGCTGGTGTGTACTGTATTCTCCTTAGATAAGCTTTAGTACATTGTGCTTCAGCAAAGTCACTGGACATGTACTCCAAGGTCAAGAATTGGGCTGGTATTGGTGACTGCATTTCTCTCATCTCCTGTCCCTTTAAGAATTTCTGATATCATCAGTTCTTGTGGTATCTCCCTCTGCTGTCTTCTGCGTGTGCTGGCTCCAGTATTCATTAGGCACAAACGTATTTCTCCAGTGGGCAAGGTGACTGTAATCATACCTTCTGCTGTTTCTTCTGGAGACATTCTGTTCACTGGGGAGTACCTGAAGAAGCTTGTACTTCATATTGGCAGAAGAAGCATCATTCATTTGTTTTCTGGAACTTTTTTCTGTCTTGTTCCTTATTATTTGCTTTAAACCCCGGAGCTTCTGTTGCTTTAAATCATGGCATTATCTCTGTAATCTTGCCAGGTAGTACTGACCACTTGTCAGATGTCTTTCTTTGTCCTTCTTAACTTGCATATTCTTTCTCACTGCTGCTGGCATGTCATTTTCTTAGTCCAAGTCCACCCAGGCTGGTGTTTAACATAATGATGTTTATGCTGGGAGTTGTTGTTCCTCTTTGTCTTACTTTTCCTGTGAGAGTTGGTCTTGTATAGCAGCTTGTATTTCAGGTTACATCTTTGCTTTCTTGCAAGGGTAGGGCTTAACCTCTCAATCCAGTCGTTGCAATGGCTTGATCTGTAAGTAAACGTAGAGGAATCTGGTTGTGCATAAAAACAGCTCTTGAAACCCTTGGGTCTCCTGTGGGTAAAGTCACTTTTATCGAACTGCCAGTGGTGACTGAGTACACTGTTGTCGACACAGGAGTTGCACACCTTCATATTCTATCATCTTGTGTGTCGTATAGTGACTTTATCATAGTAAGTTCTGATGGACTCAGTCTTTTCCTGTTTCAAGTCTGGGGCTGCTGGTGCCCTGAGTGTCTGTGCATGACACCATCTCTTAAGTCTTGTCATGTACATCTTTCCACTTTCAAACGTTGTTCTATTTTTCTCTGTCGTTGTTCTATTTTTCTCTGTCGGAACGTCCGTTATGGCTGGGCAATCATCTACTGCATCTGCTTTTAACATGGTGCTTACTGTTTGGGCAGTTGCTGGTCCTAGTATAGCCTCACACAACTGGTGGTAGTCGACCCATGCCGGTGTCCATATGGTTTGAATTCTTTCCATATAGGCATAAACTGCTGTTGGGTTTTTTTTTTTTTTTCTAGGATCTGGGGACTCTGCAACTATATTTGCGAGGTCATTGCCATACCATGGTTTGTGGTGTTGGCTCTGTACGATGTATGGTTCGTTCGTCCTGGCTGCATTATCTGGGTTGCGTATTCCCTGTACTTGTGCTGGATACAGAGAAACAGGCAATGATGACCGTCTTTCAGTATTTCTAGTCGCATAGATATCTTGGCATGGTGGTTCATGGTGTGAAATCCAGTTTCCACAATTTGGGCAATGTTCATATCCTTCTGGAACGCAAAACTGACATACCGGACACAATCTTTCTGGAAAATATGTCAGTTTATTCTGTACATTATGCACCTGGGCATTAAAAGCTGTAGAGGCTGTGTCTTGATCCCTTGTTTCTCCTCTCTGCCTGAATTGCACCCTGCTGCCTATAGTCCCTGATTGTGGACAATTGTTTACTGGACTCAGCTTGATTGCAGGTGTCTACCACTCGTTTAAACATGAGGGAAGCATTAGGTAGGAAATTTCTTTGCTTTAACCTTGTTGGGGTTTCTTGTGATGAAGTATCAGGACACTGGGGCATACTCTGTACACATAGCTCAGGTAAATCATTCGGATTTTCAACCACAGATCCTTCTAAGATAGGGCTGATTATTCGTCACTCTTTTCCTTGCTCGTATCTTTTTAATTTCACTTTTAGTGAGCTTGTAGGTAATTGCATTCTGTTCATACTAGGGGTACCTTGGTGTGCATACATGTCTGGGTATAGGGGTGGGGTATAGTGTGCAGGTGCTGTTGCTGCAATTAGGTCTCAGTTATGCTTTAGGTTTTTCTTGTTGGTTTTCACACCATTTCTTGTATTTTCTGCAATTCTTCTTGAAATGTCCTTTTTTCTTGCAAAAATAACACTTTCTTTCATCTTGCTTGTGCTTCAGTGATCCAGATGGATGCTTGATCTCTACTATTATGATTCCTTTCAGAAATTTATTACCCTCCCTGTTATTAACAATATCCACGGGTTTGTCGGGCCCTGACATCTTTACAGACCGCGCTCCCATGCCTGGGTGAACGTGCGCGGAACCCCTCCTGATGTGGTATTTTAATAACTCCTTTTGAGGGACTTAAAATCTCCTTTTAAAGAATCTCTATCTAGGTCAAGTGTCCCCCCCTGACGGGAAGCCTGCTCCTTTGAAATTCCTTTCAGAGATTCATTACCCTACCTGTTATTAACAATATCCACGGGTTTGAACCCATCCTGATGTGGTATTTTAATAACTCCTTTTGAGGGAATTAAAATCTCCTGTTAAAGAATCTCTAAAAGAGCTTCTTCAATCCGTCTGTGGACAAATGACTGGGGTTGTAGTGTTGCCCCTTCCTCCCTGTGTTGGTGGAGAATTTGTTAGTACTGCTCCCCAAGTGAGACCTGCATAATAGATTATTTCTTCTGGATCACTGAGATGCGTCCCTAATATTATTGTTAAGTTGCTCCAAGGGTCTATCCCCCTGCCTATATGGACTCCTGCTTGTATCAGTATCCCTGTTGTAGTTTAATGCTTGTTTCTCTTCAGAAAGTAACAGCTAACACCGGGAATGCTTGGATGTGAGAAATACCTATCAGTGTGTGTAGGAGAATCTAGTTTCATTATTCAGCAGACAACCCGACTCCCCCCCACCTTTTCAAAAGCATATTGACAGAGTACATATAACAGTGCAAGGATACAAAAACAAAGATGACAGTAAATCCTATATCTGTTATCTGCGTGCACGGCAGCTGTTTGAGACTGCACGGCACATGGGTCTTAGACCTGGAATTATGTGGTTCCTAGGCCAATAGGTTATGATGTTAAATCAATCATTCTTAATGTAATGTTCCAACAATTCTCTTTTTAAAATGACAACCTTTTGTACAATAAAATTCATCATCATTTTCCACATAACCAAATGAGACTTCAGTGCTTGTAATTGCCAGCAATCTTGGTGCTACAGACCCTTTGTATTTTCTTAACACAACAACACAGGTACAAGATTTGCATATACCTCTTTGGTTATTTATCAATTCAAACTGGTTATCAGCATTAGAACATATCTTGGCCATGCGCCACTTTTATAAAACGGCTCTATTTTCTTAATTTAACAATTCATTAGTACTTGCACAATTTAAAAGTTTTCTGCATACTTGATTAATTCCCCCTGTGCACTTGTGACAAATTATCTGAAATTATTTACCCACAATTCAACAATATAACATAATTCAACAATATAACATACATGTATGGTACCTTAAAAAAAAATTTCTTCTGACTGACGCTGGGCTCTTTAAGATATTCTCTGACCTTCTCGACTGGACTTCCCCTTGATTTACACAGGAAGCGCTGAGTTCAAGTGAGCAGGTAGAAATCTACACAATAAATCTCACTTACCGGCTTTTTTTTTTTGTTATCAGCGGTTCCTGAAAGATCAGAGGATTTATTGCCAGTGGAGGAGATGCTGGAATATCCCGGACGAGATCCCCCAAAAATGATAGGGTAATAAATCTATTCAGGTCGGATTATGAACTCTCTTCAGTCATCAGTCAGAATGCTGTTCTCCTTTAGCAACCGGTTGGAGGTCAATGAATGATAAGATGACACAAATTTATGCGTAATCGAAGCAAATCATAAGTGACCCGCTCGAGGGCCGTCATGGCTTTATTATTTATAGCTTGAACACAAAGGGTTTATGCTTGCCAATATATTTAGCCAATCAGAATACACCATGTATGTCTTGAAAATACATCGATTGTCATACAATGTTAGAAGTGGCAACTAGGACAGCCTTGAAAATGGTTATTGTTTCGTTTATCAGTCTTTCGGACATAAACTCAAAAGATTTCTTTCTTTATTCTTCTCAATTAGCCTTGGATATATCTGGTGTTGCTTTGTCCGTCCTAGATACATTTCCAATACATTTAATGTTGCATTTGTCTTGTACAAGTCATGCCTTAAAACAAGATTATTCAGCAAATACAATATTCTGACCAGCTCTGCACATTTTTCTTAAGGACATATCAACTCATTTTGTGATTAACAGTAAATATCTTTGTTAAATGTGAAAAAGCTTGAATCAATATATATTTGCCATTTAAAGGAAGCTCATACACTATCACCACCTAACCGTGGTTTTTTTTTCTTTCTTTATACATACATACTAGTTACGAGTATACTATCTCTTTATCAACCAGTCTATATTAGCAGCAGACACAGTACAGTGCGGTAGTTCACGGCTGTGGCTACCTCTGTGTCGGCACTCGGCAGCCCGTCCATAATTGTATATACCACCTAACCGTGGTTTTTTTTTCTTTCTTTATACATACATACTAGTTACGAGTATACTATCTCTTTATCAACCAGTCTATATTAGCAGCAGACACAGTACAGTGCGGTAGTTCACGGCTGTGGCTACCTCTGTGTCGGCACTCGGCAGCCCGTCCATAATTGTATATACCACCTAACCGTGGTTTTTTTTTCTTTCTTTATACATACATACTAGTTACGAGTATACTATCTCTTTATCAACCAGTCTATATATTAGCAGCAGACACAGTACAGTGCGGTAGTTCACGGCTGTGGCTACCTCTGTGTCGGCACTCGGCAGCCCGTCCATAATTGTATATACCACCTAACCGTGGTTTTTTTTTCTTTCTTTATACATACATACTAGTTACGAGTATACTATCTCTTTATCAACCAGTCTATATATTAGCAGCAGACACAGTACAGTGCGGTAGTTCACGGCTGTGGCTACCTCTGTGTCGGCACTCGGCAGCCCGTCCATAATTGTATATACCACCTAACCGTGGTTTTTTTTTCTTTCTTTATACATACATACTAGTTACGAGTATACTATCTCTTTATCAACCAGTCTATATATTAGCAGCAGACACAGTACAGTGCGGTAGTTCACGGCTGTGGCTACCTCTGTGTCGGCACTCGGCAGCCCGTCCATAATTGTATATACCACCTAACCGTGTTTTTTTTTTCTTTCTTTATACATACATACTAGTTACGAGTATACTATCTCTTTATCAACCAGTCTATATATTAGCAGCAGACACAGTACAGTGCGGTAGTTCACGGCTGTGGCTACCTCTGTGTCGGCACTCGGCAGCCCGTCCATAATTGTATATACCACCTAACCGTGGTTTTTTTTTCTTTCTTTATACATACATACTAGTTACGAGTATACTATCTCTTTATCAACCAGTCTATATTAGCAGCAGACACAGTACAGTGCGGTAGTTCACGGCTGTGGCTACCTCTGTGTCGGCACTCGGCAGCCCGTCCATAATTGTATATACCACCTAACCGTGGTTTTTTTTCCTTTCTTTATACATACATACTAGTTACGAGTATACTATCTCTTTATCAACCAGTCTATATATTAGCAGCAGACACAGTACAGTGCGGTAGTTCACGGCTGTGGCTACCTCTGTGTCGGCACTCGGCAGCCCGTCCATAATTGTATATACCACCTAACCGTGGTTTTTTTTTCTTTCTTTATACATACATACTAGTTACGAGTATACTATCTCTTTATCAACCAGTCTATATATTAGCAGCAGACACAGTACAGTGCGGTAGTTCACGGCTGTGGCTACCTCTGTGTCGGCACTCGGCAGCCCGTCCATAATTGTATACTAGTATCCAATCCATCCATCTCCATTGTTTACCTGAGGTGCCTTTTAGTTGTGCCTATTAAAATATGGAGAACAAAAATGTTGAGGTTCCAAAATTAGGGAAAGATCAAGATCCACTTCCACCTCGTGCTGAAGCTGCTGCCACTAGTCATGGACGAGACGATGAAATGCCAGCAACGTCGTCTGCCAAGGCCGATGCCCAATGTCATAGTACAGAGCATGTCAAATCCAAAACACCAAATATCAGTAAAAAAAGGACTCCAAAACCTAAAATAAAATTGTCGGAGGAGAAGCGTAAACTTGCCAATATGCCATTTACCACACGGAGTGGCAAGGAACGGCTGAGGCCCTGGCCTATGTTCATGGCTAGTGGTTCAGCTTCACATGAGGATGGAAGCACTCAGCCTCTCGCTAGAAAAATGAAAAGACTCAAGCTGGCAAAAGCAGCACAGCAAAGAACTGTGCATTCTTCGAAATCCCAAATCCACAAGGAGAGTCCAATTGTGTCGGTTGCGATGCCTGACCTTCCCAACACTGGACGTGAAGAGCATGCGCCTTCCACCATTTGCACGCCCCCTGCAAGTGCTGGAAGGAGCACCCGCAGTCCAGTTCCTGATAGTCAGATTGAAGATGTCAGTGTTGAAGTACACCAGGATGAGAAGGATATGGGTGTTGCTGGCGCTGGGGAGGAAATTGACCAGGAGGATTCTGATGGTGAGGTGGTTTGTTTAAGTCAGGCACCCGGGGAGACACCTGTTGTCCGTGGGAGGAATATGGCCGTTGACATGCCAGGTGAAAATACCAAAAAAATCAGCTCTTCGGTGTGGAGGTATTTCACCAGAAATGCGGACAACAGGTGTCAAGCCGTGTGTTCCCTTTGTCAAGCTGTAATAAGTAGGGGTAAGGACGTTAACCACCTCGGAACATCCTCCCTTATACGTCACCTGCAGCGCATTCATAATAAGTCAGTGACAAGTTCAAAAACTTTGGGTGACAGCGGAAGCAGTCCACTGACCAGTAAATCCCTTCCTCTTGTAACCAAGCTCACGCAAACCACCCCACCAACTCCCTCAGTGTCAATTTCCTCCTTCCCCAGGAATGCCAATAGTCCTGCAGGCCATGTCACTGGCAATTCTGACGAGTCCTCTCCTGCCTGGGATTCCTCCGATGCATCCTTGCGTGTAACGCCTACTGCTGCTGGCGCTGCTGTTGTTGCCGCTGGGAGTCGATGGTCATCCCAGAGGGGAAGTCGTAAGCCCACTTGTACTACTTCCAGTAAGCAATTGACTGTTCAACAGTCCTTTGCGAGGAAGATGAAATATCACAGCAGTCATCCTACTGCAAAGCGGATAACTGAGGCCTTGGCATCCTGGGTGGTGAGAAACGTGGTTCCGGTATCCATCATTACTGCAGAGCCAACTAGAGACTTGTTGGAGGTACTGTGTCCCCGGTACCAAATACCATCTAGGTTCCATTTCTCTAGGCAGGCGATACCGAAAATGTACACAGACCTCAGAAAAAGAGTCACCAGTGTCCTAAAAAATGCAGCTGTACCCAATGTCCACTTAACCACGGACATGTGGACAAGTGGAGCAGGGCAGGGTCAGGACTATATGACTGTGACAGCCCACTGGGTAGATGTATGGACTCCCGCCGCAAGAACAGCAGCGGCGGCACCAGTAGCAGCATCTCGCAAACGCCAACTCTTTCCTAGGCAGGCTACGCTTTGTATCACCGCTTTCCAGAATACGCACACAGCTGAAAACCTCTTACGGCAACTGAGGAAGATCATCGCGGAATGGCTTACCCCAATTGGACTCTCCTGTGGATTTGTGGCATCGGACAACGCCAGCAATATTGTGTGTGCATTAAATATGGGCAAATTCCAGCACGTCCCATGTTTTGCACATACCTTGAATTTGGTGGTGCAGAATTTTTTAAAAAACGACAGGGGCGTGCAAGAGATGCTGTCGGTGGCCAGAAGAATTGCGGGACACTTTCGGCGTACAGGCACCACGTACAGAAGACTGGAGCACCACCAAAAACTACTGAACCTGCCCTGCCATCATCTGAAGCAAGAAGTGGTAACGAGGTGGAATTCAACCCTCTATATGCTTCAGAGGTTGGAGGAGCAGCAAAAGGCCATTCAAGCCTATACAATTGAGCACGATATAGTAGGTGGAATGCACCTGTCTCAGGCGCAGTGGAGAATGATTTCAACGTTGTGCAAGGTTCTGATGCCCTTTGAACTTGCCACACGTGAAGTCAGTTCAGACACTGCCAGCCTGAGTCAGGTCATTCCCCTCATCAGGCTTTTGCAGAAGAAGCTGGAGGCATTGAAGAAGGAGCTAAAAGGGAGCGATTCCGCTAGGCATGTGGGACTTGTGGATGCAGCCCTTAATTCGCTTAACAAGGATTCACGGGTGGTCAATCTGTTGAAATCAGAGCACTACATTTTGGCCACCGTGCTCGATCCTAGATTTAAAGCCTACCTTGGATCTCTCTTTCCGGCAGACACAGGTCTGCTGGGGTTGAAAGACCTGCTGGTGACAAAATTGTCAAGTCAAGCGGAACGCGACCTGTCAACATCTCCTCCTTCACATTCTCCCGCAACTGGGGGTGCGAGGAAAAGGCTCAGAATTCCGAGCCCACCCGCTGGCGGTGATGCAGGGCAGTCTGGAGCGACTGCTGATGCTGACATCTGGTCCGGACTGAAGGACCTGACAACGATTACGGACATGTCGTCTACTGTCACTGCATATGATTCTCTCAACATTGATAGAATGGTGGAGGATTATATGAGTGACCGCATCCAAGTAGGCACGTCACACAGTCCGTACTTATACTGGCAGGAAAAAGAGGCAATTTGGAGGCCCTTGCACAAACTGGCTTTATTCTACCTAAGTTGCCCTCCCACAAGTGTGTACTCCGAAAGAGTGTTTAGTGCCGCCGCTCACCTTGTCAGCAATCGGCGTACGAGGTTACATCCAGAAAATGTGGAGAAGATGATGTTCATTAAAATGAATTATAATCAATTCCTCCGCGGAGACATTGACCAGCAGCAATTGCCTCCACAAAGTACACAGGGAGCTGAGATGGTGGATTCCAGTGGGGACGAATTGATAATCTGTGAGGAGGGGGATGTACACGGTGATATATCGGAGGGTGAAGATGAGGTGGACATCTTGCCTCTGTAGAGCCAGTTTGTGCAAGGAGAGATTAATTGCTTCTTTTTTGGGGGGGGTCCAAACCAACCCGTCATATCAGTCACAGTCGTGTGGCAGACCCTGTCACTGAAATGATGGGTTGGTTAAAGTGTGCATGTCCTGTTTTGTTTATACAACATAAGGGTGGGTGGGAGGGCCCAAGGACAATTCCATCTTGCACCTCTTTTTTCTTTTCTTTTTCTTTGCATCATGTGCTGATTGGGGAGGGTTTTTTGGAAGGGACATCCTGCGTGACACTGCAGTGCCACTCCTAGATGGGCCCGGTGTTTGTGTCGGCCACTAGGGTCGCTAATCTTACTCACACAGTCAGCTACCTCATTGCGCCTCTTTTTTTCTTTGCGTCATGTGCTGTTTGGGGAGGGTTTTTTGGAAGGGACATCCTGCGTGACACTGCAGTGCCACTCCTAGATGGGCCCGGTGTTTGTGTCGGCCACTAGGGTCGCTAATCTTACTCACACAGCTACCTCATTGCGCCTCTTTTTTTCTTTGCGTCATGTGCTGTTTGGGGAGGGTTTTTTGGAAGGGACATCCTGCGTGACACTGCAGTGCCACTCCTAGATGGGCCCGGTGTTTGTGTCGGCCACTAGGGTCGCTAATCTTACTCACACAGCTACCTCATTGCGCCTCTTTTTTTCTTTGCGTCGTGTGCTGTTTGGGGAGGGTTTTTTGGAAGGGCCATCCTGCGTGACACTGCAGTGCCACTCCTAGATGGGCCCGGTGTTTGTGTCGGCCACTAGGGTCGCTAATCTTACTCACACAGCTACCTCATTGCGCCTCTTTTTTTCTTTGAGTCATGTGCTGTTTGGGGAGGGTTTTTTGGAAGGGCCATCCTGCGTGACACTGCAGTGCCACTCCTAGATGGGCCCGGTGTTTGTGTCGGCCACTAGGGTCGCTAATCTTACTCACACAGCTACCTCATTGCGCCTCTTTTTTTCTTTGCGTCATGTGCTGTTTGGGGAGGGTTTTTTGGAAGGGACATCCTGCGTGACACTGCAGTGCCACTCCTAGCTGGGCCCGGTGTTTGTGTCGGCCACTAGGGTCGCTTATCTTACTCACACAGCGACCTCGGTGCAAATTTTAGGACTAAAAATAATATTGTGAGGTGTGAGGTATTCAGAATAGACTGAAAATGAGTGTAAATTATGGTTTTTGAGGTTAATAATACTTTGGGATCAAAATGACCCCCAAATTCTATGATTTAAGCTGTTTTTTAGTGTTTTTTGAAAAAAACACCCGAATCCAAAACACACCCGAATCCGACAAAAAAAATTCGGTGAGGTTTTGCCAAAACGCGTTCGAACCCAAAACACGGCCGCGGAACCGAACCCAAAACCAACACACAAAACCCGAAAAATTTCAGGCGCTCATCTCTAGCTGGGAATAGTGTCGCCGGGGCCTGTCCTATTAGTGTGCACTGGGAATAGCGTAGGCGCTGGGAATAGTGTCGCCGTGGCCTGTCCTATTAGTCGGCGCTGGGAATAGTGTCGCCGGGGCCTGTCCTATTAGTGTGCACTGGGAATAGCGTAGGCGCTGGGAATAGTGTCGCCGGGGCCTGTCCTATTAGTGTGCACTGGGAATAGCGTAGGCGCTGGAAATAGTGTCGCCGGGGCCTGTCCTATTAGTTGGCGCTGGGAATAGCGTAGGCGCTGGGAATAGTGTCGCCGGGGCCTGTCCTATTAGTGTGCACTGGGAATAGTGTCGGTGCTGGGAATAGTGTCGCCGGGGCCTGTCCTATTAGTCGGCGCTGGGAATAGTGTCGGTGCTGGGAATAGTGTCGCCGGGGCCTGTCCTATTAGTGTGCACTGGGAATAGCGTAGGCGCTGGGAATAGTGTCGCCGGGGCCTGTCCTATTAGTCGGCGCTGGGAATAGTGTCGGTGCTGGGAATAGTGTCGCCGGGGCCTATCCTATTAGTGTGCACTGGGAATAGTGTAGGCGCTGGGAATAGTGTCGCCGGGGCCTGTCCTATTAGTCGGCACTGGGAATAGTGTCGCCGGGGCCTGTCCTATTAGTCGGCGCTGGGAATACTGTAGGCGCTGGGAATAGTGTCGCCGGGGCCTGTCCTATTAGTCGACGCTGAGAATAGTGTCGCCGGGGCCTGTCCTATTAGTCGGCGCTGGGAATAGTGTCGGTGCTGGGAATAGTGTCGCCGGGGCTGTCATATTAGTGTGCACTGGGAATAGCGTAGGCGTTTGGAATAGTGTCGCCGGGGCCTGTCCTATTAGTCGGCGCTGGGAATAGTGTCGGTGCTGGGAATAGTGTCGCCGGGGCCTGTCCTATTAGTGTGCACTGGGAATAGTGTAGGCGCTGGGAATAGTATCGCCGGGGCCTGTCCTATTAGTGTGCACTGGGAATAGCGTAGGCGCTGGGAATAGTGTCGCCGGGGCCTGTCCTATTAGTCGGCGCTGGGAATAGTGTCGCCGGGGCCTGTCCTATTAGTGTGCACTGGGAATAGTGTAGGCGCTGGGAATAGTGTCGCCGGGGCCTGTCCTATTAGTCGGCGCTCGGAATAGTGTCGCCGGGGCCTGTCCTATTAGTCGGCGCTGGGAATAGTGTCGGTGCTGGGAATAGTGTCGCCGGGGCCTGTCCTATTAGTGTGCACTGGGAATAGTGTAGGCGCTGGGAATAGTGTCGCCGGGGCCTGTCCTATTAGTGTGCACTGGGAATAGTGTAGGCGCTGGAAATAGTGTCGCCGGGGCCTGTCCTATTAGTCGGCGCTGGGAATAGTGTCGCCGGGGCCTGTCCTATTAGTCGGCGCTGGGAATAGTGTAGGCGCTGGGAATAGTTTCGCCGGGGCCTGTCCTATTAGTCGACGCTGGGAATAGTGTCGCCGGGGCCTGTCCTATTAGTCGGCGCTGGGAATAGTGTCGGTGCTGGGAATAGTGTCGCCGGGGCCTGTCCTATTAGTGTGCACTGGGAATAGTGTAGGCGCTGGGAATAGTGTCGCCGGGGCCTGTCCTATTAGTCGGCGCAGGGAATAGTGTCGCCGGGGCCTGTCCTATTAGTCGGCGCTAGGAATAGTGTAGGCGCTGGGAATAGTGTCGCCGGGGCCTGTCCTATTAGTCGACGCTGGGAATAGTGTCGCCGGGGCCTGTCCTATTAGTCGGCGCTGGGAATAGTGTCGGTGCTGGGAATAGTGTCGACGGGGCCTGTCCTATTAGTGTGCACTGGGAATAGCGTAGGCGCTTGGAATAGTGTCGCCGGGGCCTGTCCTATTAGTCGACGCTGGGAATAGTGTCGCCGGGGCCTGTCCTATTAGTCGGCGCTGGGAATAGTGTCGGTGCTGGGAATAGTGTCGCCGGGGCCTGTCCTATTAGTGTGCACTGGGAATAGTGTAGGCGCTGGGAATAGTGTCGCCAGGGCATGTCCTATTAGTCGGCGCTGGGAATAGTGTCGCCGGGGCCTGTCCTGTCAGTCGGCACTGGGAATAGTATCGCCGGGGCCTGTCCTATTAGTGTGCACTGGGAATAGTGTAGGCGCTGGGAATAGTGTCGCCGGGGCCTGTCCTATTAGTGTGCACTGGGAATAGTGTCGGTGCTGGGAATAGTTTCGCCGGGGCCTGTCCTATTAGTGTGCACTGGGAATAGTGTAGGCGCTGGGAATAGTGTCGACAGGGCCTGTCCTATTAGTCGGCGCTGGGAATAGTGTCGCTGGGGCCTGTCCTATTAGTTGGTGCTGGGAGTAGTGTCGCCGGGGCCTGTCCTATTAGTCTGCGCTGGGAATAGTATCGCTGGGGCCTGTCCTATTAGTCTGCGCTGGGAATAGTATCGCCGGGGCCTGTCCTATTAGTGTGCGCTGGGAATAGTATCACCGGGGCCTGTCCTATTAGTGTGCACTGGGAATAGTATCGCCGGGGCCTGTCCTATTAGTCGGCGCTGGGAATAGTATCGCCGAGGCCTGTCCTATTAGTCAGCGCTGGGAGTAGTGTTGGCGCTGGGAATAGTGTCGCTGGGGCCTGTCCTATTAGTTGGCGCTGGGAATAGTATCGCCGGGGCCTGTCCTATTAGTCTGCGCTGGGAATAGTGTCGCCGGGGCCTGTCCTATTAGTCGGCGCTGGGAATAGTGTTGTCGGGGCCTTTCCTATTAGTCAGCGCTGGGAATTGTGTCGGCGCTGGGAATAGTGTCGCTGGGGCCTGTCCTATTAGTTGGCGCTGGGAATAGTATCGCCGGGGCCTGTCCTATTAGTCTGCGCTGGGAATAGTGTCGCCGGGGCCTGTCCTATTAGTCGGCGCGGGGAATAGTGCTGTCGGGGCCTTTCCTATTAGTCGGCTCTGGGAATAGTGTTGCCGGGGCCTGTCCTATTAGTCAGTGCTGGGAATAGTGTCGCCGGGGCCTGTCTTATTAGTGTGCGCTGGGAATAGTGTCGCCGGGGCCTGTCCTATTAGTGTGCGCTGGGAATAGTGTCGCCGGGGCCTGTCCTATTAGTCTGCGCAGGGAGTAGTGTCGCCGGGGCCTGTCCTATTAGTCGACGCTGGGAATAGTGTCGCCGGGGCCTGTCCTATTAGTCGGCGCTGGGAATAGTGTCGGTGCTGGGAATAGTGTCGTCGGGGCCTGTCCTATTAGTGTGCACTGGGAATAGTGTAGGCGCTGGGAATAGTGTCGCCGGGGCCTGTCCTATTAGTGTGCACTGGGAATAGTGTAGGCGCTGGGAATAGTCGGCGCTGGGAATAGTGTCGGTGCTGGGAATAGTGTCGCCGGGGCCTGTCCTATTAGTGTGCACTGGGAATAGTGTAGGCGCTGGGAGTAGTGTCGCCGGGGCCTGTCCTATTAGTCGGCGCTGGGAATAGTGTCGCCGGGGCCTGTCCTATTAGTCGGCGCTGGGAATAGTGTCGGTGCTGGGAATAGTGTCGCCGGGGCCTGTCCTATTAGTCGGCACTGGGAATAGTGTAGGCGCTGGGAATAGTGTCGCCGGGGCCTGTCCTATTAGTGTGCACTGGGAATAGCGTAGGCGCTGGGAATAGTGTCGCCGGGGCCTGTCCTATTAGTGTGCACTGGGAATAGTGTAGGCGCTGGGAAAAGTGTCTCCGGGGCCTGTCCTATTAGTCGGCGCTGGGAATCGTGTCGGTGCTGGGAATAGTGTCGCCGGGGCCTGTCCTATTTGTGTGCACTGGGAATAGCGTAGGCGCTGGGAATAGTGTCGCCGGGGCCTGTCCTATTAGTGTGCACTGGGAATAGCGTAGGCGCTGGGAATAGTGTCGCCGTGGCCTGTCCTATTAGTGTGCACTGGGAATAGCGTAGGCGCTGGGAATAGTGTCGCCGGGGCCTGTCCTATTAGTCGGCGCTGGGAATAGCGTAGGCGCTGGGAATAGTGTCGCCGGGGCCTGTCCTATTAGTGTGCACTGGGAATAGTGTCGGTGCTGGGAATAGTGTCGCTGGGGCCTGTCCTATTAGTCGGCGCTGGGAATAGTGTCGGTGCTGGGAATAGTGTCGCCGGGGCCTGTCCTATTAGTCGGCGCTGGGAATAGTGTCGGTGCTGGGAATAGTGTCGCCGGGGCCTGTCCTATTAGTGTGCACTGGGAATAGTGTAGGCGCTGGGAATAGTGTCGCCGGGGCCTGTCCTATTAGTGTGCACTGGGAATAGTGTAGGCGCTGGGAATAGTGTCGCCGGGGCCTGTCCTATTAGTCGGCGCTGGGAATAGTGTCGCCGGGGCCTGTCCTATTAGTCGGCGCTGGGAATAGTGTAGGCGCTGGGAATAGTGTCGCCGGGGCCTGTCCTATTAGTCGACGCTGGGAATAGTGTCGCCGGGGCCTGTCCTATTAGTCGGCGCTGGGAATAGTGTCGGTGCTGGGAATAGTGTCGCCGGGGCCTGTCCTATTAGTGTGCACTGGGAATAGCGTAGGCGCTGGGAATAGTGTCGCCGGGGCCTGTCCTATTAGTCGGCGCTGGGAATAGTGTCGGTGCTGGGAATAGTGTCGCCGGGGCCTGTCCTATTAGTGTGCACTGGGAATAGTGTAGGCGCTGGGAATAGTGTCGCCGGGGCCTGTCCTATTAGTGTGCACTGGGAATAGTGTAGGCGCTGGGAATAGTGTCGCCGGGGCCTGTCCTATTAGTCGGCGCTGGGAATAGTGTAGGCGCTGGGAATAGTGTCGCCGGGGCCTGTCCTATTAGTCGACGCTGGGAATAGTGTCGCCGGGGCCTGTCCTATTAGTGTGCACTGGGAATAGTGTAGGCGCTGGGAATAGTGTCGCCGGGGCCTGTCCTATTAGTGTGCACTGGGAATAGTGTAGGCGCTGGGAATAGTGTCGCCGGGGCCTGTCCTATTAGTGTGCACTGGGAATAGTGTAGGCGCTGGGAATAGTTTCGCCGGAGCCTGTTCTATTAGTCGGCGCTGGGAATAGTGTCGCCGGGGCCTGTCCTATTAGTCGGCGCTGGGAATAGTGTAGGCGCTGGGAATAGTGTCGCCGGGGCCTGTCCTATTAGTCGACGCTGGGAATAGTGTCGCCGGGGCATGTCCTATTAGTGTGCACTGGGAATAGTGTAGGCGCTGGGAATAGTGTCGCCGGGGCCTGTCCTATTAGTGTGCACTGGGAATAGTGTAGGCGCTGGGAATAGTGTCGCCGGGGCCTGTCCTATTAGTCGTCGCTGGGAATAGTGTAGGCGCTGGGAATAGTGTCACCGGGGCCTGTCCTATTAGCCACGATGCCGGCATTTATTGTGGATTATTCTCCGGGTGCCTCAGGAACCTGAAACATAATCCCGATAACTCTCTGCCGGAGCCGCGGTAACACATAGTATTGGGAGCTTATACCGTATCCCATGTTGCGCATGATTTAGTGTCTGTTTTTGGACAATCAAAATGGCCTGTAATCAGATACCGCAATAACGACCATTGGACAAAAATCACAATATGTCCATTTATGATTCTCCAAGAAGTGATGGCATCTAATTGTATATCCTCCTTACCCTCTTCATTGTTAGAGGCCCCTTTATCAATAACTGCATCACCATTATATCAGCGGCATGATTCAGTGTGCTCCGCAAGGAGTCTACCTATGCAATGTTCTGAGCGTGGGAGCGGGTATCCTGCGCATGAGTGTCGGCCATTGCTGTCTAATGTTCTGTGTAACTCTAAAGGTGCATACACACCGGGCGTTTTTGCCCAGCGTGTATGCACAGCGATCATTGCTGGGCTAAAAAGCGCTCCGTGCATACACACTAAGCGCTTTTCCCCCCTGCCCAGCAATGTGAGCGGCTTTCCATAGCAGGACCCTATGGAAAGCCGCTCACCCCACCGTTAATCTACTGGTAATACCAGCAGATGAACGGCGGCCGCCAGCGATGAAGCGGGGGCATGCATCAGCGCTCACCACTCATCGCTTGTGCATACACGCTGGGCGGCTTTGAGCTGAAAGCAGCTCAACACACCAAAAGTGACCTGCTGTCAGCTCAGTCACCCAGTGTGTATGGGCCTTTAGATGTTTAATAATGTCATGTAGCCCATAGGCTACAACCGGCTAACGCCATCCTCAGATTAACTGTGTTGTCCAAACTCAGAAATGCTTTTCATTCTGGAGCTTGTTCAATCTGGCCTCATCGCATCCACCATAGAAACTTAAGGCCCGTACACACTGGTCGATATATCGGCCGTTCTCCTGAACCGCCGATATATCGCGGGACCGTCGGCCAGTGTGTACGGCCGATACGTCTGTGAACTCCGTCGTTCTACCGATATATTGGCGCGTCGCTGTGTGTGTACGGGGCGGCCGGCCGACCGCCCGTACAAATGCTGCGGCGGCCGGTGGTAATTGACAGGTGAACTGGGTGGGCGTGTGTACACGCCCGCCCAGTTCATGACGTCAGTCCCCGACGGATCGAGCAGTGTGTATGCTGAACACACTGCTCGATCCGTCCATAGATATATCTGCAGATCAATTGATCTGCAGATATATCTGTTAGTGTGTACCCACCTTCACAGTGGGGGAGATGTACTAAGCCTGAAAAGTGATAAATATCACTGTGATAAAGCACCAGCCAATCGGCTCCTAACTGCCATATTACAGGCTGTGTTTGAAAAATGACAGTTAGGAGCCGATTGGCTGGTACTTTATCACTGTGATATTTATCACTTTTCAGGCTTAGTACATCTGGACCGTATGTGGTCTGCGGCTGCTGTCATTAGTGGCGGGGTGACAGTAGATATCTGTTGCAGTCCCTCAGTTATACACTTTTGTGGTATTACATATTTGTGCTTACCCATAAACTTTTTTTTTTGTGTATAAAGCCACAAATATTTAATAATAAATGTGCCCCTTATGCTTCACATCTAGGTATACCCTGGAAAGACATGATGCTTCTAAATATTATTTCCATGTAACTAGTACACCACCTGCTGTACGGTGTATTATGTCCTGCCTGACACCCAGCACATTATATGGGAAGATGCGATGAATGTGTGTAAACCACATATCACACACTACACAATGGGGGTGCAGTTACAATCCCGACGAGATACCGGCTGCAGAATCCCAAAAGGTGACAGGACACTGATACCCCTTTCACATCGCACTAAAAACCCGGTATCGACTAGAGATGAGCGGGTTCGGTTTCTCTGAATCCGAACCCGCCCGAACTTCATGTTTTTTTACACGGGTCCGAGCGACTCGGATCTTCCCGCCTTGCTCGGTTAACCCGAGCGCGCCCGAACGTCATCATCACGCTGTCGGATTCTCGCGAGGCTCGGATTCTATCGCGAGACTCGGATTCTATATAAGGAGCCGCGCGTCGCGGCCATTTTCACACGTGCATTGAGATTGATAGGGAGAGGACGTGGCTGGCGTCCTCTCCGTTTAGAAATTAAAATAGATAGGAGAGTGAGAGTGAGACACTTCATTTACTCACTGGAGCTTAGGAGGAGTTATACTAGTGACTGATGACCAGTGACCTGACCACCAGTGCAGTTTTATAATTTATTATTATTTAATAATCCGTTCTGTTCTTGTTCTCTGCCTGAAAAAAACGATACACAGTGACTCAGTCACACTCACATACCATATCTGTGCTCAGCCCAGTGTGCTGCATCATCTATGTATAATATCTGACTGTGCTCACACAGCTTAATTGTGGGGGAGACTGGGGAGCAGTTATAGGTTATAGCAGGAGCCAGGAGTACATATTAAACAGTGCACACTTTTGCTGCCAGAGTGCCACTGCCAGTGTGACTGACCACTGACCACTGTGACCAGTGACCTGACCACACTGACCACCAGTATAGTATATTGTGATTGTCTGCCTGAAAAAGTACACTCGTCGTGTGACTTGTGTGGTGTTTTTTTATTCTATAAAAATTAAAAAACTCATTCTGCTGACAGACAGTGTCCAGCAGGTCCGTCATTATATAATATATACCTGTCCGGCTGCAGTAGTGATATATATATATTTTTTATATCATTATTTATCATCCAGTCTATACTAGCAGCAGACACAGTACGGTAGTTCACGGCTGTAGCTACCTCTGTGTCGGCACTCGGCAGTCCACCCATAATTGTATACCACCTACCCGTGGTTTTTTTTTTCTTTCTTCTTTATACATACTACATCTCATTATCATCCAGTCTATATTAGCAGCAGACACAGTACAGTACGGTAGTCCACGGCTGTAGCTACCTCTGTGTCGGCACTCGGCAGTCCATCCATAATTGTATACCACCTACCCGTGGTTTTTTTTTCTTTCTTCTTTATACATACTACATCTCATTATCATCCAGTCTATATTAGCAGCAGACACAGTACGGTAGTCCACGGCTGTAGCTACCTCTGTGTCGGCACTCGGCAGTCCATCCATAATTGTATACCACCTACCCGTGGTTTTTTTTTTCTTTCTTCTTTATACATTACATACTACATCTCATTATCATCCAGTCTATATTAGCAGCAGACACAGTACGGTAGTCCACGGCTGTAGCTACCTCTGTGTCGGCACTCGGCAGTCCATCCATAATTGTATACCACCTACCCGTGGTTTTTTCTTTCTTTCTTCTTTATACATACTACATCTCATTATCATCCAGTCTATATTAGCAGCAGACACAGTACAGTACGGTAGTCCACGGCTGTAGCTACCTCTGTGTCGGCACTCGGCAGTCCATCCATAATTGTATACCACCTACCCGTGGTTTTTTTTTTCTTTCTTCTTTATACATACTACATCTCATTATCATCCAGTCTATATTAGCAGCAGACACAGTACAGTACGGTAGTCCACGGCTGTAGCTACCTCTGTGTCGGCACTCGGCAGTCCATCCATAATTGTATACCACCTACCCGTGGTTTTTTTTTTCTTTCTTCTTTATACATACTACATCTCATTATCATCCAGTCTATATTAGCAGCAGACACAGTACGGTAGTCCACGGCTGTAGCTACCTCTGTGTCGGCACTCGGCAGTCCATCCATAATTGTATACCACCTACCCGTGTTTTTTTTTTTTCTTTCTTCTTTATACATTACATACTACATCTCATTATCATCCAGTCTATATTAGCAGCAGACACAGTACGGTAGTCCACGGCTGTAGCTACCTCTGTGTCGGCACTCGGCAGTCCATCCATAATTGTATACCACCTACCCGTGGTTTTTTTTTCTTTCTTCTTTATACATACTACATCTCATTATCAACCAGTCTATATTAGCAGCAGACACAGTACGGTAGTCCACGGCTGTAGCTACCTCTGTGTCGGCACTCGGCAGTCCATCCATAATTGTATACCACCTACCCGTGGTTTTTTTTTTCTTTCTTCTTTATACATACTACATCTCATTATCATCCAGTCTATATTAGCAGCAGACACAGTACAGTACGGTAGTCCACGGCTGTAGCTACCTCTGTGTCGGCACTCGGCAGTCCATCCATAATTGTATACCACCTACCCGTGGTTTTTTTTTTCTTTCTTCTTTATACATACTACATCTCATTATCATCCAGTCTATATTAGCAGCAGACACAGTACAGTACGGTAGTCCACGGCTGTAGCTACCTCTGTGTCGGCACTCGGCAGTCCATCCATAATTGTATACCACCTACCCGTGGTTTTTTTTTTTCTTTCTTCTTTATACATACTACATCTCATTATCATCCAGTCTATATTAGCAGCAGACACAGTACGGTAGTCCACGGCTGTAGCTACCTCTGTGTCGGCACTCGGCAGTCCATCCATAATTGTATACCACCTACCCGTGGTTTTTTTTTTCTTTCTTCTTTATACATTACATACTACATCTCATTATCATCCAGTCTATATTAGCAGCAGACACAGTACGGTAGTCCACGGCTGTAGCTACCTCTGTGTCGGCACTCGGCAGTCCATCCATAATTGTATACCACCTACCCGTGGTTTTTTTTTTCTTTCTTCTTTATACATACTACATCTCATTATCATCCAGTCTATATTAGCAGCAGACACAGTACAGTACGGTAGTCCACGGCTGTAGCTACCTCTGTGTCGGCACTCGGCAGTCCATCCATAATTGTATACCACCTACCCGTGGTTTTTTTTTCTTTCTTCTTTATACATACTACATCTCATTATCATCCAGTCTATATTAGCAGCAGACACAGTACAGTACGGTAGTCCACGGCTGTAGCTACCTCTGTGTCGGCACTCGGCAGTCCATCCATAATTGTATACCACCTACCCGTGGTTTTTTTTTTCTTTCTTCTTTATACATACTACATCTCATTATCAACCAGTCTATATTAGCAGCAGACACAGTACGGTAGTTCACGGCTGTAGCTACCTCTGTGTCGGCACTCGGCAGTCCATCCATAATTGTATACTAGTATCCATCCATCTCCATTGTTTACCTGAGGTGCCTTTTAGTTGTGCCTATTAAAATATGGAGAACAAAAATGTTGAGGTTCCAAAATTAGGGAAAGATCAAGATCCACTTCCACCTCGTGCTGAAGCTGCTGCCACTAGTCATGGCCGAGACGATGAAATGCCAGCAACGTCGTCTGCCAAGGCCGATGCCCAATGTCATAGTACAGAGCATGTCAAATCCAAAACACCAAATATCAGTAAAAAAAGGACTCCAAAACCTAAAATACAATTGTCGGAGGAGAAGCGTAAACTTGCCAATATGCCATTTACCACACGGAGTGGCAAGGAACGGCTGAGGCCCTGGCCTATGTTCATGGCTAGTGGTTCAGCTTCACATGAGGATGGAAGCACTCAGCCTCTCGCTAGAAAACTGAAAAGACTCAAGCTGGCAAAAGCACCGCAAAGAACTGTGCGTTCTTCGAAATCCCAAATCCACAAGGAGAGTCCAATTGTGTCGGTTGCGATGCCTGACCTTCCCAACACTGGACGTGAAGAGCATGCGCCTTCCACCATTTGCACGCCCCCTGCAAGTGCTGGAAGGAGCACCCGCAGTCCAGTTCCTGATAGTCAGATTGAAGATGTCAGTGTTGAAGTACACCAGGATGAGGAGGATATGGGTGTTGCTGGCGCTGGGGAGGAAATTGACCAGGAGGATTCTGATGGTGAGGTGGTTTGTTTAAGTCAGGCACCCGGGGAGACACCTGTTGTCCGTGGGAGGAATATGGCCACTGACATGCCTGGTGAAAATACCAAAAAAATCAGCTCTTCGGTGTGGAAGTATTTCAACAGAAATGCGGACAACAGGTGTCAAGCCGTGTGTTGCCTTTGTCAAGCTGTAATAAGTAGGGGTAAGGACGTTAACCACCTCGGAACATCCTCCCTTATACGTCACCTGCAGCGCATTCATAATAAGTCAGTGACAAGTTCAAAAACTTTGGGCGACAGCGGAAGCAGTCCACTGACCAGTAAATCCCTTCCTCTTGTAACCAAGCTCACGCAAACCACCCCACCAACTCCCTCAGTGTCAATTTCCTCCTTCCCCAGGAATGCCAATAGTCCTGCAGGCCATGTCACTGGCAATTCTGACGAGTCCTCTCCTGCCTGGGATTCCTCCGATGCATCCTTGCGTGTAACGCCTACTGCTGCAGGCGCTGCTGTTGTTGCTGCTGGGAGTCGATGGTCATCCCAGAGGGGAAGTCGTAAGCCCACTTGTACTACTTCCAGTAAGCAATTGACTGTTCAACAGTCCTTTGCGAGGAAGATGAAATATCACAGCAGTCATCCTACTGCAAAGCGGATAACTGAGGCCTTGGCATCCTGGGTGGTGAGAAACGTGGTTCCGGTATCCATCATTACTGCAGAGCCAACTAGAGACTTGTTGGAGGTACTGTGTCCCCGGTACCAAATACCATCTAGGTTCCATTTCTCTAGGCAGGCGATACCGAAAATGTACACAGACCTCAGAAAAAGAGTCACCAGTGTCCTAAAAAATGCAGCTGTACCCAATGTCCACTTAACCACGGACATGTGGACAAGTGGAGCAGGGCAGGGTCAGGACTATATGACTGTGACAGCCCACTGGGTAGATGTATGAACTCCCGCCGCAAGAACAGCAGCGGCGGCACCAGTAGCAGCATCTCGCAAACGCCAACTCTTTCCTAGGCAGGCTACGCTTTGTATCACCGGTTTCCAGAATACGCACACAGCTGAAAACCTCTTACGGCAACTGAGGAAGATCATCGCGGAATGGCTTACCCCAATTGGACTCTCCTGTGGATTTGTGGCATCGGACAACGCCAGCAATATTGTGTGTGCATTAAATATGGGCAAATTCCAGCACGTCCCATGTTTTGCACATACCTTGAATTTGGTGGTGCAGAATTTTTTAAAAAACGACAGGGGCGTGCAAGAGATGCTGTCGGTGGCCAGAAGAATTGCGGGACACTTTCGGCGTACAGGCACCACGTACAGAAGACTGGAGCACCACCAAAAACTACTGAACCTGCCCTGCCATCATCTGAAGCAAGAAGTGGTAACGAGGTGGAATTCAACCCTCTATATGCTTCAGAGGTTGGAGGAGCAGCAAAAGGCCATTCAAGCCTATACAATTGAGCACGATATAGGAGGTGGAATGCACCTGTCTCAAGCGCAGTGGAGAATGATTTCAACGTTGTGCAAGGTTCTGATGCCCTTTGAACTTGCCACACGTGAAGTCAGTTCAGACACTGCCAGCCTGAGTCAGGTCATTCCCCTCATCAGGCTTTTGCAGAAGAAGCTGGAGACATTGAAGGAGGAGCTAACACGGAGCGATTCCGCTAGGCATGTGGGACTTGTGGATGGAGCCCTTAATTCGCTTAACAAGGATTCACGGGTGGTCAATCTGTTGAAATCAGAGCACTACATTTTGGCCACCGTGCTCGATCCTAGATTTAAAGCCTACCTTGGATCTCTCTTTCCGGCAGACACAAGTCTGCTGGGGTTGAAAGACCTGCTGGTGAGAAAATTGTCAAGTCAAGCGGAACGCGACCTGTCAACATCTCCTCCTTCACATTCTCCCGCAACTGGGGGTGCGAGAAAAAGGCTCAGAATTCCGAGCCCACCCGCTGGCGGTGATGCAGGGCAGTCTGGAGCGACTGCTGATGCTGACATCTGGTCCGGACTGAAGGACCTGACAACGATTACGGACATGTCGTCTACTGTCACTGCATATGATTCTCTCAACATTGAAAGAATGGTGGAGGATTATATGAGTGACCGCATCCAAGTAGACACGTCACACAGTCCGTACTTATACTGGCAGGAAAAAGAGGCAATTTGGAGGCCCTTGCACAAACTGGCTTTATTCTACCTAAGTTGCCCTCCCACAAGTGTGTACTCCGAAAGAGTGTTTAGTGCCGCCGCTCACCTTGTCAGCAATCGGCGTACGAGGTTACATCCAGAAAATGTGGAGAAGATGATGTTCATTAAAATGAATTATAATCAATTCCTCCGCGGAGACATTGACCAGCAGCAATTGCCTCCACAAAGTACACAGGGAGCTGAGATGGTGGATTCCAGTGGGGACGAATTGATAATCTGTGAGGAGGGGGATGTACACGGTGATATATCGGAGGATGATGATGAGGTGGACATCTTGCCTCTGTAGAGCCAGTTTGTGCAAGGAGAGATTAATTGCTTCTTTTTTGGTGGGGGTCCAAACCAACCCGTCATATCAGTCACAGTCGTGTGGCAGACCCTGTCACTGAAATGATGGGTTGGTTAAAGTGTGCATGTCCTGTTTATACAACATAAGGGTGGGTGGGAGGGCCCAAGGACAATTCCATCTTGCACCTCTTTTTTCTTTAATTTTTCTTTGCGTCATGTGCTGTTTGGGGAGTGTTTTTTGGAAGGGCCATCCTGCGTGACACTGCAGTGCCACTCCTAGATGGGCCCGGTGTTTGTGTCGGCCACTAGGGTCGCTTATCTTACTCACACAGCTACCTCATTGCGCCTCTTTTTTTCTTTGCGTCATGTGCTGTTTGGGGAGGGTTTTTTGGAAGGGACATCCTGCGTGACACTGCAGTGCCACTCCTAGATGGGCCCGGTGTTTGTGTCGGCCACTATGGTCGCTTATCTTACTCACACAGCTACCTCATTGCGCCTCTTTTTTTCTTTGCGTCATGTGCTGTTTGGGGAGGGTTTTTTGGAAGGGACATCCTGCGTGACACTGCAGTGCCACTTCTAGATGGGCCCGGTGTTTGTGTCGGCCACTAGGGTCGCTTATCTTACTCACACAGCTACCTCATTGCGCCTCTTTTTTTCTTTGCGTCATGTGCTGTTTGGGGAGGGTTTTTTGGAAGGGACATCCTGCGTGACACTGCAGTGCCACTCCTAGATGGGCCCGGTGTTTGTGTCGGCCACTAGGGTCGCTTATCTTACTCACACAGCTACCTCATTGCGCCTCTTTTTTTCTTTGCGTCATGTGCTGTTTGGGGAGGGTTTTTTGGAAGGGACATCCTGCGTGACACTGCAGTGCCACTCCTAGATGGGCCCGGTGTTTGTGTCGGCCACTAGGGTCGCTTATCTTACTCACACAGCTACCTCATTGCGCCTCTTTTTTTCTTTGCGTCATGTGCTGTTTGGGGAGGGTTTTTTGGAAGGGACATCCTGCGTGACACTGCAGTGCCACTCCTAGATGGGCCCGGTGTTTGTGTCGGCCACTAGGGTCGCTTATCTTACTCACACAGCTACCTCATTGCGCCTCTTTTTTTCTTTGCGTCATGTGCTGTTTGGGGAGGGTTTTTTGGAAGGGACATCCTGCGTGACACTGCAGTGCCACTCCTAGATGGGCCCGGTGTTTGTGTCGGCCACTAGGGTCGCTTATCTTACTCACACAGCTACCTCATTGCGCCTCTTTTTTTCTTTGCGTCATGTGCTGTTTGGGGAGGGTTTTTTGGAAGGGACATCCTGCGTGACACTGCAGTGCCACTCCTAGATGGGCCCGGTGTTTGTGTCGGCCACTATGGTCGCTTATCTTACTCACACAGCTACCTCATTGCGCCTCTTTTTTTCTTTGCGTCATGTGCTGTTTGGGGAGGGTTTTTTGGAAGGGACATCCTGCGTGACACTGCAGTGCCACTTCTAGATGGGCCCGGTGTTTGTGTCGGCCACTAGGGTCGCTTATCTTACTCACACAGCTACCTCATTGCGCCTCTTTTTTTCTTTGCGTCATGTGCTGTTTGGGGAGGGTTTTTTGGAAGGGACATCCTGCGTGACACTGCAGTGCCACTCCTAGATGGGCCCGGTGTTTGTGTCGGCCACTAGGGTCGCTTATCTTACTCACACAGCTACCTCATTGCGCCTCTTTTTTTCTTTGCGTCATGTGCTGTTTGGGGAGGGTTTTTTGGAAGGGACATCCTGCGTGACACTGCAGTGCCACTCCTAGATGGGCCCGGTGTTTGTGTCGGCCACTAGGGTCGCTTATCTTACTCACACAGCTACCTCATTGCGCCTCTTTTTTTCTTTGCGTCATGTGCTGTTTGGGGAGGGTTTTTTGGAAGGGACATCCTGCGTGACACTGCAGTGCCACTCCTAGATGGGCCCGGTGTTTGTGTCGGCCACTAGGGTCGCTTATCTTACTCACACAGCTACCTCATTGCGCCTCTTTTTTTCTTTGCGTCATGTGCTGTTTGGGGAGGGTTTTTTGGAAGGGACATCCTGCGTGACACTGCAGTGCCACTCCTAGATGGGCCCGGTGTTTGTGTCGGCCACTAGGGTCGCTTATCTTACTCACACAGCTACCTCATTGCGCCTCTTTTTTTCTTTGCGTCATGTGCTGTTTGGGGAGGGATTTTTGGAAGGGACATCCTGCGTGACACTGCAGTGCCACTCCTAGATGGGCCAGGTGTTTGTGTCGGCCACTAGGGTCGCTTAGCTTAGTCATCCAGCGACCTCGGTGCAAATTTTAGGACTAAAAATAATATTGTGAGGTGTGAGGTATTCAGAATAGACTGAAAATGAGTGGAAATGATGTTTTTTGAGGTTAATAATACTTTGGGATCAAAATGACCCCCAAATTCTATGATTTAAGCTGTTTTTTAGGTTTTTGGGAAAAAAACACCCGAATCCAAAACACACCCGAATCCGACAAAAAAAATTCGGTTAGGTTTTGCCAAAACGCGGTCGAACCCAAAACACGGCCGCGGAACCGAACCCAAAACCAAAACACAAAACCCGAAAAATTTCCGGCGCTCATCTCTAGTATCGACACGGCATATTGCCATGTCGAAACGGGTCCGTGTGCGATGTGAAAGGTCCTTTGGTGAATTAGCGGGTCGTCTGACCCGGTAATTCAACCCGGTAAAAAAGAAGGGTTATTACCGGGTTGAATACCGGGTCAGGTGCAGTGTGAATGGGAGCTGTTCCGATGCGACACGGCTCCCATTCACAGTATAGGCTGAGGCGGCGCAGGATATGAGCTCATCTCCCGGCGGCGCCTCCACCCCCGCCCCTGATGCTGCTGCGCCCCCCGCTGCTATGGCAACCGACCCGGTATATTGCCGGGTTGGAAAGCCAGCAACGGAGCGCAAATGCCGGATCCCACCCGGTAAGTACACGTTTCTCTTACCGGGTAGGATCCGGCATTTGCGATGTGAAAGCAGCATGACACTGGAATTCCAACTGTTGGGATCTCGATCATCTACACATTGAGGTGGGTACCTATGCCAGGGATGTTGGGTTAGGTTTAGGCAAACCCCGGGGGACTTAAATGGATGTGTTCTAAACAGTGATGAAAGTGGAGAAGTGAGCCAGAGGAGAAGTTGCCCATGCCAACCAATTAGCATTGATGTAACATTTTTAATTTGCATACTATAAAAGTATACAGACCAGCTGATTGGTTGCCATGGGCAACTTCTCTGGCTTACTTCTCCACTTTTATCACTGTTTAGTACATGTCCTTTATAGAGTGTGTGTGGGGGTAAGGTTACATTTAGTGAGAGGTAAGGGAGGGTTGGGCACAGGGCCGGCTCCAGGCACGTTCGACTAGAGCGGCCGCGCAGAGCGCCACCCTTAATGGGCGCCGCCATCTTTGTGCCTGGAGCCAGCCTGCAGTGCTTCCTGGCCTGAACTTTAACTACTGTGTACGCGGCTGTGCGGCGCCGACGTCTGACATTAGACGCCGGCGCCGGGCAGCGCGCATAGCGCGCACACAGGAGTTTTAGTAGAGCCGCCCGCGTCCTCTGCGGCACTCACCCTCCCGCCACCACCGCAGGTATAATGGAGTACTTTATGGATCAGGCACATTGTGGGGGCATATCTTGCACTGTGGGGGCATATCTTGCACTGAGGGGGTATATCTTGCACTGTGGGGGCATATCTTGCACTGTGGGGGCATATCTTGCACTGTGGGGGTATAGCTTGCACTGTGGGGGCATATCTTGCACTGTGGGGGTATATCTTGCACTGTGGGACTAATTATGTATCTGGAATTGTGGGGGCATTTATGTATCGGGCACTGTGGGGGCATTTATGTATCTGGCACTGTGGGGGCATTTATGTATCTGGCACCGTGGGGGCATTTATGTATCTGGCACTGTGGGGGCATATCTGCACTGTGAGGGCATTAATGTATCGGGCACCGTGGGGGCATTTATATATCTGGCACCGTGGGGGCATTTATGTATCTGGCACCGTGGGGGCATTTATGTATCTGACACCGTGGGGGCATTTATGTATCTGGCACCGTTGGGGCATTTATGTATCTGGCACTGTGGGGGCATTTATGTATCTGGCACCGTTTGGGCATTTATGTATCTGGCACCGTTGGGGCATTTATGTATCTGGCACCGTTGGGGCATTTATGTATCTGGCACCATGGGGGCATTTATGTATCTGGCACTGTGGGGGTATATCTGCACTGTGAGGGCATTAATGTATCTGGCATTGTGGGGGCATATCTGGCACTGAGGGGGTGAGTTTTAGAAGAGCCGCCCGCGTACTCGGCGGCACTCCCCCTCCCGCCACCACCACCGCAGATATCATGGAGTAATCTTGCACTGTGGGGGTAATTATGTATCTGGAATTTTGGGTGCATATCTGCACTGTGGGGGCATTTATGTATCTGGCACTGTGGGGGCATTTATGTATCTGGCACTGTGGGGGCATATCTGCACTGTGTGGCCATTTATGTAGCTGGCACTGCTGGGGGGCATGTCACGTGTAGCTGGCACTGCTGGGGGGCATGTCATGTGTAGCTGGCACTGCTGGGGGGCATATCATGTAGTGTTCCCGCTAGGCGTCTGTGGCTGGGCAGTGTGTCTCAGTGCTCTACCTGGCGCAATGTGTCTAACGTGCTCTGCCTGGCGCAAAGTGTATAGGAGGTTCTACCTGGTGCAATGTGTATTAGCTGCACTACTGTGTGGTGTAATGTGAATTGCCACTATAATGTGGCCATGCACCTTCCCCACGAAGTAACTCCCCTAAATTTTTGCTGCGCGCCTTCGGCGCGCACTGTCCATGCTTTAGCGTGTGGAAATGGGAACAACAAGCATTACAGTATGTACATCATTTTGCCCACCTAACTTAAAAATGTGCCCTCCCTGTGATCAGCACCCTGCCCTAAAAAGTGAACACTATCATGTGTAGCTGGCACTGCTGGGAGTCATGTCACGTGTAGCTGGCACTGCTGGGGGGGCATGTCATGTGTAGCTGGCACTGCTGGGGGGCATGTCACGTATAGCTGGCACTGCTGGAGGGCATATCATGTCTGTCTAGCACTGCACATTATGTGTATCTGGCACTATACTGGAGACATTGTGTGTATCTGGCACTATACTGGAGACATTGTGTGTATCTGACACTATACTGGAGACATTATGTGTATCTGGCACTATACTGGAGACATTATGTGTATCTGGCACTATACTGGAGACATTATGTGTATCTGGCACTATACTGGAGACATTATGTGTATCTGGCACTATACTGGAGACATTATGTGTATCTGGCACTATACTGGAGACATTATGTGTATCTGGCACTAACTGGAGACATTATGTGTATCTGGCACTATACTGGAGACATTATGTGTATCTGGCACTATACTGGAGACATTATGTGTATCTGGCACTATACTGGAGACATTATGTGTATCTGGCACTGCACATTATGTGTATCTGACACTATACTGGAGACATTATGTGTATCTGGCACTATACTGGAGACATTATGTGTAACTGGCACTATACTGGAGACGTTATGTGTATCTGGCACTATACTGGAGACATTATGTGTATCTGGCACTATACTGGAGACATTATGTGTATCTAGCACTATACTGGAGACATTATGTGTATCTGGCACTATACTAGAGACATTGTGTGTATCTGGCACTATACTGGAGACATTATGTGTATCTGGCACTATACTGGAGACATTATGTGTATCTGGCACTATACTGGAGACATTATGTGTATCTGGCACTATACTGGAGACATTATGTGTATCTGGCACTATACTGGAGATATGTGTATCTGGCACTATACTGGAGACATTATGTGTATCTGGCACTATACTGGAGACATTATGTGTATCAGGCACTATACTGGAGACATTATGTGTATCTGGCACTATACTGGAGACATTATGTGTATCTGACACTATACTGGAGACATTATGTGTATTTGGCACTATACTGGAGACATTATGTGTATTTGGCACTATACTGGAGACATTATGTGTAGCTGGCACTATACTGGAAACATTGTGTGTAAGGAACACTACTGTGGCTGTTATGTGTAAGGCTGCTAATTGTGAGCGTAGAGGGGGTGTGAAAACATTAGTTTATAGTTTGATGATATGTAGTTACGAGACCATGCCCGCTTTTCCAGGAGGCCACGCCCACTTTTCCAGGAGCGTGCGCGCATGGGGGTTGGGGGGGGGGGGGGGGCGCTTTTACATTTTCTCGCTCAGGGTGCTAGTAGGCCTGGAGCCGGCCCTGGTTGGGCACCACTAGCAGGAGATTAAGCTTAGGCTACTGGGGGAGGATGGTTCAGATTACACACCTAAAAGCTAGGGATAGTGTTATAACTACGTGCTGCCAATGTCAGCCTTTCACCTGTCAGGATGTTGCTTTCCCCTGACTACCGGCATCTCATACCCAAACCACACAATGGGCCTAGATCATATCTGATCACTTCCATGCATTTAAATACAGCGAGTGATCAGATCCAAACTGCTTATGCACCACATTGCGCATTGGACGGCTACAACGGGCATCGTCGATCAGCGACGGGATGTTGCGAAGAATCCAGTTGCACAGGCGTTTGCAAGAAGGAAGCCATTTGTGGGTGGCAACTGACCGTTTTCAGGTAGTGTACGGAAAAACTCAGGTGTGTCCAGGCATTTTCAGGGAGGGTGTCTGACGTTGGCTCTGTCCCTGATCAGCAGGATTCAATAGCACTGGCTAAGTAATGGTGCCCATACACTTGTGAGATATGGCATACAGTCCTTCAATTTCCACTGCATCTGTGAGAGAACGCGAAGGATTGTATGCACTTTTAAGGTACCATGCGACGTACGTGCACGCTGGTCGAATCTGGCATCTCATGACAGTAAGTGCTGCACTTAATACTTATCTTTTTAAAAACACATGCAATATATTGCATTACAATGCGCGATGGGCACCCGCCCATCACGTGATTACCAACGCGATCTATTGTATGGTAATCACTTTGGCAGTTCAGGTGCGATTTCGTCGCACCTGAACTGCTGGTGCGATGTTGCGGGGGATCGCACAAGTTTATGGGCACCATTAGTGCTGGGCTGCGCAGATACTGCACAAACTGATTTTTGTGCAGCTCTGCAACACATGCGATCGCTCACCTGCACAGCGAAATTTCTTTTTTCCTCCCTCTAGGCGACTACTATCTGATCACAGGACAGCAAAAAACGCAGCCCAGCCATCAGATCTGACTTATGACCCATGTTTGTGCATTATTTTTGTTTACACACGTTCATTGCATCATGCCATATGATGTGCTGATGTCAGATAGGACAATGTTACCCTGACATGATATATCGTATCCAGTGGCGTAAGTTCGTCCCAGTTGCCCGGAGGCAAGATAAATATTGGTGCCCCCCTATTTCCTATATCAAGATAAATATGTGTGTGCGTGTGTGTGCGTAAAAAAATGTATATACTATATTTATACATTTAATTGTCTTTTATTTTAAATCACACATTTCTTAGTGGTCATACCCAGGATTAGAACCCATGACCTGTTACACTGACAGCAGACACTTTACTGATGGAGCTATTTGCTCCTGTAGAGGAGGCATGAGAATTCTAACTATAAGAAGTTACGTGTAATTGTCAGAGAAGTATCTTAATATAGTTAAAATTCTCCGATTTCCTATACAGGAGCAAACAGCTTCATCAGTAAGGTGTCTGCTTCCAGTGTAATAGGGTGTGGTTTCTAATCCTGGGTGTGACACTTGTAAAATGTGTATCTACAGTATAATAAAGAGGGTGTGATATGTAAGGTGCAGGGACCAGTGAGGGAGTCGGCCACTGAAAAGACAGCGGCAGCTATCAATTAACTTAATTCAATGGTGTCACAGAATGGGAGGAGAGGTGCCCCCCTTCAGAGCAGGAGCCCGGCGGCAGATGACTCCGTTGCCTCCCAGAGTTCTGCCTCTGATCGTATCACGTACAGCAGGTCGTGTACTGTGAATACATAGGTTGGTCGCAGGTACTATGATTCCACAACATATCATAATGTTCATCAAATCGTGAAACTGAAACAGTTATCCATACACCATCAACTCTTTCATTACACCAGCCAACTTCTTTGTAACTGTGATGTCACAGATCGTCGCACGGTGTCTGCCAACGCTTACTTCTACCTGTTTCATAGAAATAAATATTTATGTTACCCAAATTTCTGTGAGTGTATTTAATTTATTACTTGCAAACTGAAGACTTTTGTATGATAAAAATGGAAAATAATGCATGCTGGTCTACCACAATTTGAAACCAGCAATGATTATGTAAAAATCATGGTTGGAAATGATGTGGGTGTCCTCTCAGCGCAGTGTATATCCAGACTGGATTACTGGGAACATAGGGGCGATACCCGCAGCATAGTGTGTCCCAGAGCCGGCCCTAACCAATATGATGCCCTAGGCAAGATTTTGGCTGGTGCCCCTAGCACCACCGCTGGTTCCGCCTCCAACCTTGCACCTCTTTCCCAGCACCATCACCCCTCACCCATAGCAGTCCTTATTTTGGTATTTGTACTCCCTATATTTTAAATAGGAACAGTTCGCACATTTGGCGCACAGCCCAAAAAGGGGTGTGTTTTTGCTGGCAAGGGGCATGGCCACACAACAGTAATACCAATTCCATTTACGCCACACAGTACAACTTTATTCACATTTGATCATGCGATAGTGTCCATAATTCATATTACATCCCACAGTAGTATCACTTAACCTTATAAACGTTACTCCTCACAGTAGAGCCCCTTATTCACATTACATCACACTGAATTGCTCCTTATTCCCATTACACCACACCCTATTGCTCATTATTCACATTAGACGACACAGTAGTGCCCTTTCTATACGCAATGCCACATAGTAGAGCACCTTATACACATAATGCCACACATTAGTAATGCATTTATACACATAATACCACACAGTAATGCCCCTTACACATATGACACATTATTAATGTCCTTATAAACATAATGCGCCTTACACATTATGACAACCTTTATTAATGCCCTTTTACACATAATGTCCCTTACACATATGCTGCACATTATTAATGCCCTTATACACATAATGACACACATAGTGCCCCATACACATTTGCTGCACATTATTAGTGCCCCTATACACATAATGACACACATACAGTAGTACCGTTACACATATGCCGCACATTATTAATGCCCTTATGCACATAATGACACACATAGTGCCCCTTACACATATGTTGCACATTATTAATGCATTTTTACATGACACACACAATGCTCCTTACACATATTCCGAACACTACTGCACAACCAACCCACTCACATGCACACAGCACTCACACTGCCATGAACACTGTGACCTCTGCTTGGATACAGATGTGTCCTCATAAATCTTGCCTCAATGCTAACGTCGGGCACCTTTTTTATGAAAATGCATCTTATTTGCATTGCTATGTGGCTAGGATGCACAAGCAGCTTCTACTGATTAAAATTATATGCAGCATGCCTATATACTGTGTGAGACTGTGGCTGTATCTGCATATGAAATGCTACACTCAGAATATAGGCATGCCGCATATCATTTTAATCAGCAGAAGCTGCTGATGCCCCTAGGCATATCAAATGCCCTAGGCAATTGCCTAGTTTGCCTATGCCTATGGCCGGCTCTGGTGTGTCCCCCTTACTACCACCACCATGATTCCACACTCCCTCAGTGTGGCTTTCCCTTGAGAATCAGGCCATAATAAATGTTTACCTCCACCCTGGTGTAGAAGAAGCCCTGTTGACAATTGCACCTGGGTTCTTCTCACATACCTCATGAGCCTTTTTCATGTTGGATGGCTAATGCGATGCCACTGCATTTTCACGTGATCGCAGCTACTGTGCATGTTCCGTTCTGCAGTGCACGGCTTGGAGAATGCGATCGAACCGCATTGACGCGAACACCTCTGCCTGATTGACAGGCAGAGGTTCTTGCGGAACGTTGCGGTGTTCTTGTGGCATAGAATCTGCATTGACCGGCTGGGTTGACAAACTGTTGTGGGCTAGGTGCATCTTCGTGATGTCACACGCAACTGCTGTGACCGGAAAAAAAGGGTGAGCTATGCCAGCCTTCGCAGCCTGGCCGCTGAGGCAGGGGGCTTGCACACATCAGCAATGCTGTCGTAATTACACTGCAAAAGCATCCCTGGTGTGCATGCTGTGCGGTCCCCAGCATGCGAATAAGGACCAATGTTTGGTATGTGAATGAAAAAGTTAAACAGTGCTATAATAACTGTAATTTTTTTTTTTTTTTTTTTGTTGGGTTGAACTACAGTTCCCAACTTGTCCTTGCTACCCCAACATTGGGGGGGACCCTGCATTGTCGCAGCCCCCCCTCATCCTTCAGGTGATGAAAGCACAAATGCTGGGTACAAATTGTTTGGGGAAACCTCTCACCACCACTCACAGTAATAAATAAAAAAAAAGGCATGCAGAAGTATTGCAGTTAGTATTTGCCTACTTATGACAGGCTGATATTTCATTTGGGTGTAAGGCTTGGTACACACTGGAACGACAGGGATTTGTTTCAACATAGTAACGAATTACCATCATTTTGAATTGCCCATACACTGGATATATTTTAATGAAGGACTGAACGACCATGTTCCGTCCTTCATTAACATAAACAATGATGCTAGCAACAGATGCCTGGTTTGATTTGCAGCACATCAAACCAAGCAACTGTCGTATACGACTATGGGAGAGCGCAATCCTTGGCACACACTGATCAATGTAAGCTATATGTTGCTCCTATTTTTATTAACATTGCTTCAGGGTGTAACCAGCTTTAGTCTTAACCATTGTTTGGCAATGCAGGAAGTAGTTCACATCGTCTTGAGGAAGTCCCGGGACACGGGACGAAACGCGTTGACGTCACTCCTTCGTTCAGCTCACAGACGCACTGAGTATTGCCAGTTACCTTCACCCGCAGCGGTGTTAATTGAACTTGCCAATCAGCCGTGGAGAACATTTCACCGGAACGCCAGCTCAACGTATCATTGCAGCACCATTACCGGCTTGCCAATATCTTCACCTGCACTTTGCTAGTGCCAGCGGCGGACGCACGGTAGCTGCTCCGGTACCTCTTGTGCCGCGATACTGCATCTTCCCGCAGGACGGGTAATTATAACCAGCGGCTTTTCCTCTGCACTGGGACGCCAGTAGCTTAGAGGTACGAGAGCTCTGTTCACCTTTTCTCCAATAGGCTGTATTAACTGTTGTTCATCAGTTTCAATTGATACAAAGAGACCGCAAACAGGTCTATGTGGCAACATTGAAGTGACACTATTTCCAATCCTTTCATTTCAGTGATTTATCTAGCAAATCTATCAGTGTGCTTGAGCTATGTTTTTTAAACATTTGTTTTAATCATCTGTGTCCATTTTTTATTTTTATTCTGTGTGTGTTATTAAATTTGTTTATATTAGCAAGTTCCGTGTGAGTTGCCAATTGATTAAAGCAGACACCTATACACATTTTTCTATATATATTTTATTTTACCAATTAATTTAGCTTACTTCAAGCGCAGCACTTTTGTATATTTTCATTTTTGTCCTTTTGGGGGAACCAGCAGTCCCCCAGTGCTTGCAGCTGTTGTATTGCTTTTTTTCAAATTTACCCAATCAAGGTGCGCCAGGAGTGAGGGTGTTTATACACTCTCAAAAAACCTTTTTTTTGAACTACAGTTCCCAACTTGTCCTTGCTACCCCAACATTGGGGGGGACCCTGCATTGTCGCAGCCCCCCCTCATCCTTCAGGTGATGAAAGCACAAATGCTGGGTACAAATTGTTTGGGGAAACCTCTCACCACCACTCACAGTAATAAATAAAAAAAAAGGCATGCAGAAGTATTGCAGTTAGTATTTGCCTACTTATGACAGGCTGATATTTCATTTGGGTGTAAGGCTTGGTACACACTGGAACGACAGGGATTTGTTTCAACATAGTAACGAATTACCATCATTTTGAATTGCCCATACACTGGATATATTTTAATGAAGGACTGAACGACCATGTTCCGTCCTTCATTAACATAAACAATGATGCTAGCAACAGACGGCTGGTTTGATTTGCAGCACATCAAACCAAGCAACTGTCGTATACGACTATGGGAGAGCGCAATCCTTGGCACACACTGATCAATGTAAGCTATATGTTGCTCCTATTTTTATTAACATTGCTTCAGGGTGTAACCAGCTTTAGTCTTAACCATTGTTTGGCAATGCAGGAAGTAGTTCACATTATCTTAGGGATTCTCAACTGGGAAGCGGACTTCCTCAGCCGTCACGACTTACACACCGGTGAGTGGTCTCTACACCCACAGACTCTCCAGCTCCTGGTTTACAAATGGGGCCAGCCAGATGTGTAGCTCATGACCTCCCGACACAAACAAACACAAGGTTCCCGTGTACGGGTCCAGGACAACAGATCCCAAAGCAGCCTTTGTGGATGTCCTGGCTGTGAGGTGGACCTTTCTTCTTCTGTACGTCTTGCTTCCAGTCTCCCTTCCGTGTTTTTTTCTAAAGTTAAAGCAAGAATGCACTGTCCTCTTGGTTGCTCCGGCATGACCCAGTTTCCATTGGTTCCCAGGTCTACAGAGTCTCTACATAGACTCTCTCATTCCACGTCCTCTACGACTAGACCTATTCTCTCATGGTCCTTGTCTACACTCTGAACTAGCCCATCTGCATTTGACGGCGTGGATCTTGAGTCATTCCTCCTAAGGTCCAAAGGTTTATCTCATTCTGTGGTTCATATCATGCTCATGGCGCGTAAGCCTTCCTCTGCCCGTATCTATTACTGGGTGTGGCACACGTACTTCCAGTGGTGTGCTTCCCGACACTATGACCCTATGTTTCGCATACGTCCTATAGGATGCTGGGCTACACTTCAGTACCATGGGGTATAGATGGTTCCGCAGGAGCCATGGGAACTTTAAGACTTTTCAAGGGTGTGAACTGGCTCCTCCCTCTATGCCCCTCCACCAGACCTCAGTTTAGAAATGTGCCCAGGCAGACTGGATGCACTCCAGGGGAGCTCTACTGAGTTTCTCTGAAAAGACTTATGTTAGGTTTTTTATTTTCAGGGAGAACTGCTGGCAACAGACTCCCTGCTTCGTGGGACTGAGGGGGCAGAAGTAGGAACCAACTTCCTAAAGAGTTTCATGGCTCTGTTTCTGGCTGACAGGACACCATTAGCTTCTGAAGGGTACTGAATGCTAGCTGTGCCTGGATGCTCACTCCCACAGCACGCCATCACCCCCCTTGCAGAGCCAGAAGTCGGAAGACAAATGAGTGTTAGAAGAGAGATCTTCAATCAAGGTGATGGCTAAAGGTACTGCGCGGCTGGCGGGAGTGCAGCGCGCCATTACTGCCCACACATACACAGGCACTGCAGGGAGCTGGGGGGGGGGGGGCGCCCTGGGCAGCATATTACCTACAAAACTGGCTGACAAGGGGAATAAGATGCCGAGGCACAGCCCTACCTCTGCCAGTATAAAAAATTACCTCAGAAATGCTGAGGAGAGACGCACCATTACGGGGGTGAAGCTTACTCCTCAGTCAGCCAGCACACTGCTCAGCGCCATTTTCTCTCCTCAGGCTGCAGAGACAATGCTGGTCCTCCTCCACTACTGAATACATATATCAGGGTGCAAAAAGGGGGGGGGGGGGGGCACAGTAAATTTGGTGCTTTATAGTGTGTATTTACATCATAAAGAGCGCTGCATGTCAGTGGGCATTTTTATGTTTCACAGGCATTGTGTTACTGGCGCTGGGTTGTGAACTGGCAAATCCTATCTGTGTCCTTCTGACAGATTTTACTGTTGGTCTGTCCCCTATAAGTCCCAGAGTGTCTGTGGTGTGTTTGTACACGTGTGTGACATGTCTGAGGCAGGGAGTTCTTCCCCTGAGGGAGCCATGTTAGGGACACAGAGTTGTAATATGACACCAAAAGCCTGACTGGGTGAAAGGTTACATGATAGTGTGAATCATATCAGTAAGAGGTTAAACTGAATCTCATGCAGAAAACTGAAAATAATCTGTTGAAGACGTGATTTTTAATAGTTCTGCCTTTCATCCACAGGGACCTTTCTGGGTCACATACAAATTTGCACAAGTAGTACAAACTGATACCGACATGGACTCTGATTCCTGTGTCGACACTAGTGATTTCAGGGGAATAGGTCCTAAGTTAGCGAAAAGCATTCAAAACATGTTTTAGCTATAAAGGAGGTGTTAGAAGTTATGAAGCCCCCTCTTTTACCACAAGGAGAGGGTTTACTTTAGTAAAGAAGTAATGTAATTTTCCCTCTACATCAGGAGTTGAACAGTCTCTTGGAGAGAGTCTGATTTAACCTGAAAAGAAATTTCAGATTCCCAAAAGGAATTCAGGCAGCTTATCTTTTTCCAAAAGGTGGGAGTCACCCCGCAGTTTAGAAAGGGCCCTGTCATAAAAGAGAAAAGGTGTTTCTCCCTGCACCTGGAATGGCTTCACTTAAGGAGCCGACAGACCGCAAGTTAGTGAGGTGATCTATTGATGTGGCCAATGGGACACTACTCAGGCCTACCATTGTCTGTGCGTGGGTGAGTAGTGCTATTGAAAAGTGGTCAGAAAACTTGTCATTAGACATTGACACAATAGATCGAGACGAGATACTCCTAACGTTAGGTCATATCATAGACGCTGCTGCGTACGTGCTAGAAACCATGAAAGATATTGGTCTCTTGGGATCAAGAACCGCTACCATGGCAATCTCAGCACGGAGGACATTGTGGATTAGCCAATGGAATGCTGACGCAGACTCCAAAAGGAATATGGAGGCTCTCCCGTATAAAGGTGAGGCCTTATTTGGAGATGTGCTGGATGCGTTGGCCTCTGCGGCTACCGCAGGTAAGTCGACATTCTTGCCTTATGCTCCTGCACCGGCAAAAAAGACACATCACTCAGATGCAGTCCTTTTCGGCCCAACAAATACAAAAAGGCCAAAGGTTCCCCCTTCTTTGCAGGTAGAGGAAGGGGAAAAGGAAAGAAATCTGCAGCGTCTCCAGGATCGCAGGAGCAGAAATCAACCTCTGCTTCTGCCAAATCTGCAGCATGACGCTGGGGCTCCCTTGCAGGAGTCTGCTCGGGTGGGAACACGTCTGAAACTTTTCAGTCAGATCTGGCTTCAATCTGGCCTGGACACATGGGTCTTACAAATAGTGTCCCATGGATACAAACTGGAGTTTCAAGACGTCCCCCCATGCCGATTTTTCAAATCCACCTTGCCAGCTATTCTTCCAGAAAGAGAGGCAGTAACAGCTGGAATTTAAAAATGAAGCTAAAATGGTTATCCTGCACCGGATATTTGATATCTATTGAACATCTTTTATTGAAAACCAGCTACTCTCAGTACTAAGGACAATCCTATCTGAGTCATAAACAGGCTGGAGGTGCTCCTGGAATTATGAAAAACTCATATTCAAAAATGTTGTGGGGACTAGCCCCAAAGAAAATTCCTTTTTTGGAGCACTCTTTTGAATATAGAGGGTTAATGAATAGTATTAAAACTTAACTATTATTTCTTACCTATCTAAAATAAAAGGGAGAGTGTTCAAAAGCATCTAATGTCAAACACTGAGGTGCTTATCACCCGTATTCAGTGAATGTCCCTATCTCCCGTAATGTCAAATCATGGATAAACAATTGTGTTCATACAATAACTTGTTTTATTTTTATTTTTCCTTTGCTTAAAAATAATTTCAAAGCTTTATAGTTGCTAATGGAATCACAGCATATTTATGGAATCACAGCATATTTCGTATGGTATCCGGACTCCAGGTCAACAGCAAAAAGGTCGACACACCTTAGGTCGACGCCAATTGGTCGACACACCTTAGGTCGACATGGACACAAGGTCGACGTGGACAAAAGGTCGACAGGAACAAGGTCGACATGGAAAAAGGTCGACATGAGTTTTTCACGATTTTTTTCTTTTTTTGAACCTTTTCATACTTAACGATCCACGTGGACTACGATTCGAACGGTAATCTGTGCCGAGCGAAGCGGTAGCGGAGCGAAGGCACCATGCCCAAAGCATGGCGAGCGAAGCGAGCCATGCGAGGGGACGCGGTGCACTAATTGGGGTTCCCGGTCACTCTACGAAGAAAACGACACCAAAAAAACATAAAAAACTCATGTCGACCTTTTTCCATGTCGACCTTGTTCCTGTCTACCTTTTAGAAAAAAAAGAGAAAATAGGGAGGGTCTACAAGTTTGGCGCACAGCAGCCCGTCCACTGACAAAATACCTATGTAAAAATCACCGATTTTACCAAAACAATATATAGAAGAAGCAAGTGTTGGTATTTATCTGTGTCCAGGGCGCGTAAAAAAAGAAAAAGGTAATGAAACTTAACACATCCCTTGTCAAATGGGTATACGATGTCTTCTCCAGGTTATGCAGGCCTATGAGTCCTTTCGTTCAGGTGAATCTTCTCGTTATAAATGGCTCCCAGTTCATGTCAAAATGGAGAGAAATAAGAGAGAAAAAAATGTGTAGCACCGTTTACAACAGCTAGAATCGAGAATTCCACACAATGAAAGTTTTTAAGAGCGTACCCCACTCACACAGAAACAAGTAAGTGGGTTCCCGTAAAGGTATCTTTATTGCTAGTTTTTTTCACCAATCCCCTCAGGTTAGGTTCACGTAATTAAGCGTGCCTGAATCTCACACCACATGGGGTACTGTAAACACGTAGGGGTAGCGTCTGAGGCAATTTCAATGCGTACCCTCACTTACACAGAGCAAAGCCAGAACATTCATATAACGGTTTCTTTATATCAACAAAAATCCTCAGGTGCGTACCCCAACTCACTCAGTAAACGATGAATGACTCCTATAAAGGTTTCTTTAAATAGATTCACTGGTATCCCTTTGGTGGATCCACAAGAGGAAAAGGAACTCTTTCTCCCAAATGCCAGACCAGAGTCATAAAAAAAATCATTCTTTCTAAAACAGGTTTTTTATTCCAGACATAGTCCAAATTCATACAAAGAAATCACCACACATGGTGACAGAAAAAATAAAAAAGTAAAAATTTAAAAGTACAATAAAAATTCCAAAGGCAAAATTTGAGATAATAATCGGCGTGATTATTCCCTTTTTCCAGAAAAACTACTCACAGTACAGTCGTCCGACGCGTTTCGGTCTCGAATGGACCTTAATCATGAACTATCTGCACTGTGAGGAGTAAGCATATTTATGCTATGAACATCCAATGAATGAGTAGCCGGAAATGACATCATTAATTACAATGAAAATTAATTTTGTTTAAAAACATGATTATTCATCACACAAATTCATAATAACATATACATAAACACTAGTATCATGCATGGTGAAAAAGTACAGCAGGAAAAACACTTTAAAACATATTTTCTTCTCCATTAAAAAACGGAGCATGGAATTCTGGGTAATGTAGTTTCCATAGTGGACTACTACATGACCATATATGGTGTTTCCACCGGATATTGTGTTGCACCGCTGCTGGTGAAACTTCCCCAGAAAATAATCCCTGAAGGTTTGTTCCGTTTGGAGAGACAGACGGCGGAAGTGACGTGTCTACCTTTTGTCCATGTCGACCTAAGGTGTGTCGACCAATTGGCGTCGACCTAAGGTGTGTCGACCCTCAGTCCCAGACCCATTTCGTATGTGTCTCTAGGACTATCAATCCTTATTAAGACGCACTCTCCGTGTAGCCATACATATATTGTCTGGTTAAATTTTAAAGGAAAAAGATTTTATACACATCATGCAGTGGCATTGGATTATAAGCCACTCCCTAGCTACAATTTCCATATAACCCATCACTTTATAAGCTCAGCAGTGTTCCTGATCACATTCTCAGCTTGAATGAAACTTAGTTGCGAAATGGCAAATTGTTGCAAAGCTGAATATTTTCAAAACACTCTGGTTACAGATAAGTACAATGTATGTTTAGCATGTGTCTTTGAAATTAGCAATCATCCTTGAGGTGGACACCATGCGTATGTCATGTGACTCTAATAAATACATGTTATAAATAGCATTCGGTTTAAAACCACTCTCTAAACGTTTTTTCACAATTCACATATGGCACGTCACTTTATCAGTTCTGCAGTATTCCTGAGCCCATTCTCAGCTCAAATGAAACTAAGTTGCCAATAGCAGATTATTGTCAAATCTAATTTCTCTCCACAGTGTTTCTAAATCAGACCACACACGGCCTCACAATTTCTTATAGAGACACTTGTACCCATCACATGTAATATATTGCACTGAAACATATCATTGCCCATAAATGTTGTGGAATGTCATTTTTTTTTTTGGCAGACATATACCTCCTTATTCAATTTCAATAAGAGCATATCAAACCGCAAATCATCACATGAAAAATCATATATCTAGACTTTATCGCATATGGTATGCGGTGAGGGACAAAATGTCACCTTATCTTTCACCGTCATACCAGTGTGATCTGTCTGAAAAACATTTTGTCAACTAGGACCATAGGTGCACCTCTGTTAATTTATTATCATAAGGCCTCAATTTTAAATTTTTTACTATGAAATATGTCAGGCTTTTGTGTGGGGAGTAGAGAGAAATAGTACAATCCAATGTACAGTTACCCCCATCTGCTGCCCATCCTCATCAAAAGAGCGGAAGAAGGGTGAGAGTAGGGGTACTGATGGATTGATAGAAAAAAATCCACAGTATCCCCTCGTGTCTCCATCTCCGGTGTTAGAGCAGTCCTGTTGCCTTAGGCATTGCAGGGCTGCAATGCGCCGCGGGAACCGGTGGGATACCTGTGAAATGAGAAAGAGAGTGTGTAGACCTGGTAAGCCAATAAATATTAAATGCTCAGTTAAAGCATTATTTTGATTAATCTGGCTATTTTCTCTTCACCGTAAAGACATGACCATCAGAGGGCTAATAAGGTCCTTTCGGATAAGGACCTGACCATAATGTCCTGATGGAGAAGAGAAAATAGCTGTTCAGGACATTATGGTCAGGTCCTTATCCGAAAGGACCTTATTAGCCCTCTGATGGTCATGTCTTTACGGTGAAGAGAAAATAGCCAGATTAATCAAAATAATGCTATTCTCTCTTCGCTATAAGGACCTCTTACCTACTTATACCCCTTTCAGATATGCTCTAAATTCCCGGGATTTTTCACTGAACGCACATCAACCCAGGAATTTGGTATGTCTGAAAGGCACCGACCCGGGAACGTGATCCGGGTCGCCAACCCTGCAATTGACCATGGTTTTTCCCCGAGACTCAAGTCCCGGGAAGACAACCCGGCTTAGGTCTGAAAAGTGCGACCCTGGAATTTGCTCCCAGGTCGCACCTGATTTGCGGGGCTGCCTGAAGGTTCCGGAGTGAAGAGGGGGCTTGCGCCAGCTGCTGTAGTCCGTTCTGCTGTGAGTAGTTGAACCAGCCAGCGCAGCCAAAAAAGAGGCCTGTTGGAGTGAGTGACTGTGAGTGAGAGTGGATTTGTGTGTATATATGAATTTGGCATGTGTGTATATATATATATATATATTACATGTATGTGTGTTTGAGTGTGACATGTGTATGTGTAAGACGTGTGTAAATGTACGAGTGTGACGTCTGTGTGTGTGTGTGTATATAAGACATGTGACATTAGAGTAGCCTGGTCTGACCTGGCTGCCAGGGCAGACCAGGCTTATGTCTGAAAGGTGTTGACCCGGGAATTTCCCAGGTCTCAGGTTCAGTGTGAAAGGGGGTCCCAGCAAAAACCCGGGATTTTTCAGAGGTGAAAATTAGAGATGAGCGGGTTCAGTTATCAGAGAACCGAACCCTACCGAACTTCACGTCTCGAGCCCGGTTCAGAGTCAGGCTCGGATTTTCCCATCTGACTCGGAAACCCGAGCGAGGCAAAACGTCATCGTCATCATTAATTATTATTATTATTATTATCCTTTATTTATATGGCGCCACAAGGGTTCCGCAGCGCCCAATTACAGAGTACATAAACAAATAATCAAACAAGAAAACAGCAACTTACAGTTGACGACAATATAGGACAAGTACAGGGTAAATAAACATAGCTACATCAGCAGATGACACTGGAATAAGTATCAGGTGGCAGAAGACTGCTGGATTTGGTGCAGTTAAAGATTATTAAAGTAAGAAAAGGGTAAGCACATGAGGGAAGAGGGCCCTGCTCGTGAGAGCTTACATTCTAACGGGGAGGGGTAGACAGACAGGGGTGAGACAGATGGGGTACATAGAGCGTGGAACAGAGGTTTAGGATGAGATTTGGCTGGGTTTGGTGTAGAAGTGGGTCTTGAGAGCCCGTTTGAAGTTTTGTAGAGAGGTGGAGAGTCTGAGGGGGAGAGGTAGGGAATTCCAGAGAAGTGGTGCAGCGCGTGAAAAATCTTGGAGGTAGGAGTGGGAGGAAGTAATCCGTAGGCAGGAGAGTCGGCGTGCATTAGCAGAGCGAAGAGGACGGGTGGGAGTGTAAAGCGAGATAAGATCAGAGATGTAGATGGGAGAGGAGTGGGTGAGGGCTTTGTAAGCAAGTGTGAGAAGCTTGAAATGGATTCTGAAAGGGAAGGGGAGCCAGTGAAGGTCTAGTAAGAGAGGAGAGGTGGACGTAGTGCGTTTGGTGAGGAAAATGAGCCGGGCAGCAGCATTGAGGATAGATTGGAGTGGAGAGAGGTATTTGTCAGGAATGCCAGTCAGGAGGAGATTACAGTAGTCCAGTCTGGAGATGACCAGTGAGTGGATAAGAGTCTTAGTAGCATCCTGGGTCAGAAAGGGTCTGATCCTGGAAATATTTTTTAGATGAAAACGGCAGGTTTGTGAGAGGTGCTGAATGTGAGGTTTGAAGGAGAGGGAGAAGTCAAGGATTACTCCAAGACAGCGCACTTGGGGGGTAGAGGAGATAGTAGTGCCATCAATAGATAATGAGATTGTAGGAGGTGAGGTTATGCGGGAGGGAGGGAAGATGATCAGCTCGGTCTTAGACATGTTAAGTTTAAGAAAGCGCTGAGACATCCAGGAAGAGATAGCAGAGAGACAGTTGGAGATACGAGTGAGAGTAGGGGAGAGGTCTGGAGAGGAAAGATAGATTTGAGTGTCATCAGCATAAAGATGATATTGGAAACCAAAAGAACTAATGAGCTTACCTAGTGAGGACGTATAGAGAGAGAAGAGAAGAGGACCAAGGACAGAACCTTGGGGTACCCCTACAGTTAGTGGAAGTGAGGGGGAGGTGGAGTCATGAGAGGAGACAGAGAATGAACGGTTAGAAAGGTAGGACGACAACCAAGAGAGGGCAGTGTCACGCAGACCAATGGAGTGAAGGATTTGCAGTAGGAGAGGATGGTCCACAGTGTCAAAAGCAGCAGAGAGATCAAGTAGAATAAGTAGAGAGTAGTGTCCCTTAGATTTAGCAGCATGGAGGTCATTGCATACTTTTGTAAGGGCAGTTTCAGTGGAGTGGAGAGGACGGAAGCACAGATTGGAATGGGTCAAGCAGTGAGTGTGAGGAAAGAAAGGAAGTAAGGCGGTTGTAGACAATACGCTCAAGGAGTTTGGAGGCAAAAGGGAGGAGAGAGATGGGTCGGTAGTTGGAGAGAGTGTTTGGATCAAGGGTAGGTTTTTTAAGAATAGGAGAGATGAGTGCATGCTTGAAGGCAGAGGGGACAGTGCCTGATGATAGGGAGAGATTGAGAAGGTGGGAAAGATGGGAACAAGCAGAAGAAGAGAGGTAGCGGAGGAGGCGGGAGAAGATAGGGTCAAGTGGGGAGGTGGTGAGGGGACAGGAACGAATGAGGGCCATGACTTCCTCTCCAGATGCATGGGAGAAAGATGACAGAGTTGGTGCGAGGGATGGGGAGGGTTGGTAAGGGATGGGAGAAGGCTGGTTACTGATGGTCTGGTGTGATGTGATGTCCTGACGTATGGAGTCAATTTTGGATGTGAAGTAAGTGGCAAAGTCAAGAGCAGAGAGTGAGGAAGGGAGACGAGGTGGAGGTGGGCAGAGGAGTGAGTTGAGAGTGGCAAAGAGGCGCCGGGGGTTGGAAGACTGGGAGGAGATGAGGTTCTTGAAGTATGACTGTTTAGCAAGAGAAAGGGCAGCACTGAAGGATGAAAGCATAAGTTTGAAATGGAGGAAGTCTGCCTTAGAGCGTGATTTCCTCCAGTGTCGCTCAGCAGTACGTGAGCATTTTTGCAGATATCTGGTGCATTTGGTGTGCCAGGGTTGAGGTGTTAATTTGCGAGGGTGAATAGTGGTTGGTGGAGCAACAGAGTCAAGAGCAGAAGTAAGGGAAGCATTGTATGTGGAAGTGGCTTGTTCAGGGCATGAGAGAGAGAGAATAGGAGAGAGAAGTGAGTCAAACAGGGAGGAAAGGAATGTGGTGTCAATAGCTTCAATGTTACGCTTAGTGATGGTAGCCTTAGGAGGTAGAGATGGGGAAGTCGAGAGAGATAGGTTAAAGGAGAGCAGGTGGTGGTCAGAGAGGGGAAATGGGGAGTTGGAAAAATCAGAAATATCACAGCGGTGAGTGAAGACCAGATCCAGTGAGCTCCCATTCACATGGGAGGGTGAGGAGGTCCACTGGGAGAGACCAAGTGAAGAGGTGAGGTTAAGGAGTTTAGAGGCAGGGGATTGTGTGGGGATGTCAATAGGGATGTTGAAATCGCCTAGAATAATGGTGGGAATGTCAGAAGTGAGGAAGCCAGGAAGCAAAGTTGTCGATAAATTTGGAAGCAGTGCCAGGGGGGCGGTAAATGACAGCTACTCTAAGATGGACTGGTTGGAAGAGGCGTATGGCGTGGACCTCAAATGTAGAGAATATAAGGGATGGTTCTGGTGGTATGTGTTGGTAGGAGTAACTAGAAGGTAAAAGGACCCCAACACCACCCCCATGGCGACCCCCAGGTCGGGGTGTGTGTGTGTGAATGTGAGGCCCCCAGCAGAGAGAGCAGCAGCAGAAGTAGTGTCAGAGGGTGTAATCCAAGTTTCAGTAATGGCTAGTAGGTGTAGGGAGTTGGAAATGAAGAGGTCATGAGTGGGGACCAGTTTGTTACAAACAGATCTGGCATTCCAGAGTGCACAGGATAGGGGGTATGAGTTTGCGGGAGAGATGTGAATGAGATTTTCAGGGTTGCTGTAGCGATGAGGTGGGATTAACTTTGAGGGCAGGGATGATGAGAGAGTAGTGATGGTACGGGTGTCTGAGCTAGGAGGGGAAACTGCAGGAGGTGGGCAGGGAGGGAGGTCAGTGTGATGTGGATGGGGGTGTGGGCAGGTGACAGGGAAGGGAGAGAGGGAGCAGGGCTGAGTTGTGGGGTAGCAGGACCATGGGGCAGAGGTGAATGAAAGTGGGGTAACAGGAAAGGTGGGGGAAGGAAACAGAGGGATGGAGGGGAGACAGAGGAGGGGAGAGAGGAGGAGGTGTAGGAGACTAGGGGGGAAGGATAAAGATACATTATTAGGTAGACACTGAGTGATGTGGGGAGTATAGGAAAGCCTTGACATAGTGTTAAGTAGGTAAATAGGTTGAGGGAAAGTGGAAGTAGGAGAGGAGACTGCAAGTGAATCCAAGCAGAAGAATTGCTGAAATGCAGGTGAGAAAAGCAGTGTAGGCTCAAGGGGTGTAGATTTAGTATGAAAAGAGTCAAAAGCGTAGCTATAGGATTCTCTCGGGATTTGGATTCCATATAAGAAGCCGCGCGTCTCGGCCATTTTCACTCAAGTCTCGGAGAGTGTATTGAGAGGACGTGTCCTCAGTGTTCAGTGTCTGTGTGGGGGCAGGAAAGTGGGGTGGCGAGTCTTGTGCTGTGTTGTGCTGCTCAGTCCAGTCCAGTGTAGTCAGTGTATTGTGCTGCATCAGTCCAGCCAGTCACAGTGTTGGTGTCCCCTCCTGCCAGTGTAGCAGTATAAAGTGGTGCTGTGTTGTGCTGTCCAGTCCAGTGTAGTCAGTGTATTGTGCTGCATCAGTCCAGTCAGTCACAGTGTTGGTGTCCCCTCCTGCCAGTGTAGCTGTATAAAGTGGTGCTGTGTTGTGCTGTCCAGTCCAGTGTAGTCAGTGTATTGTGCTGCATCAGTCCAGCCAGTCACAGTGTTGGTGTCCCCTCCTGCCAGTGTAGCAGTATAAAGTGGTGCTGTGTTGTGCTGTCCAGTCCAGTGTAGTCAGTGTATTGTGCTGCATCAGTCCAGTCAGTCACAGTGTTGGTGTCCCCTCCTGCCAGTGTAGCTGTATAAAGTGGTGCTGTGTTGTGCTGTCCAGTCCAGTGTAGTCAGTGTATTGTGCTGCATCAGTCCAGCCAGTCACAGTGTTTGTGTCCTCTGCTGCCGTATATCCAGTGTAGCTGTATAAAGTGTTGTTGTGTTGTTCTGCATCAGACCAGTGGTAGTGTCCTGTTCGTCAGTCATTCCAGTGACGATATACACTGCTGCTATATGCCCACTGCTGCCGTATAATAATAATAACGACAACAACAACCACCACAAGTCCCTTACAGTGTTGTTGTGTTGTGCTGCATCAGACCAGTGGTAGTGTCTTGTTCATCAGTCATTCCAGTGACGATATACGCTGCTGCTATATGTCAACTGCTGCCGTATAATAATAACAACCACAAGTCCCTTACAGTGTTGCTGTGTTGTCCTGCATCAGACCAGTGGTAGTGTCCTGGGCATCAGTCAGTCCGGTGACCATTCAACAGTGGTGGTGTCATCTGCTGCCATATGCCCAGTGCTGCTGTATAATTATCTGTGTTGTCCTGCTTCAGACCAGTGCTAGTGTCCTGTGCATCAGTCAGTCAAGTGACAATTCACAGTGGTGGTGTCCTCTGCTGCCATATGTCCACTGCTGCTGTATAATAAGGGGTCTATTCATGAAGCAGTGAAGAGAGTGGAGAAGTGAGCCTGTGGAGAAGTTGCCCATGGCAGCCAATCAGCTGCTCCGTACAGTTGTATAGTATGCAAATTAGAAATGTTACTTCAATGTTGATTGGTTGCTATGAGCAACTTCTCCACTGGCTCACTTCTCCACACTTTTCACTGCTTCATGAATAGACCCCATAGTTCCTGTGACAGGACGGTCCCGTACGAAAGCACTCGCCGCTTTCGCGTCCCGTCTCCTGCGCACAGAATGGAGGGTCAGGTCACACGAGGCCTGACCACATAGGGGATTCCCGCTTACCGTCAGTAACCCCCTGTTACTGACTCCACCCACTGCGCTGTGGGCGGGTTTATGCTGCCACCACCAAACTCCTAACCTGCCGTGGCGTTTGGAACCACGGTTCTGCTCTGTATGTGCCGACGCACTGCCTTACCACACCTGTGTGGTGTTGACGAATCCCCACAAGCCACTTGCTAGGCCTCTACCGGTAGCTGGCGGAAGGCGGAACTTGGAGACGTTAGGTGCTTCCCTGGACAGCCGCAGGACGGGGCTATGTTTGGCATAACCCTGTAGGTCACAAGATGAAGCAATCTTCTTGAGGCAGATGAGATGTTTATTTGCTCAATAATAGCCTTAAAAAAGACTCATCCCTATTGCTAGGGGCAACAGCATACAACAAGATGTTCCAGCAGAATAAAGATGGTACAATACAATTTCCATGGGGCAACTGCCCTCCTTTTATCCTACTCCAATACACATTACCACAGGGGGTAAGCCCACCCTGTGGTGTACAACCAATCAATGTTTACCCATGGGCTGTGCATGCCTTGGTCACATGCACAGCTAACATCGTTCTCTATGGACAGTGGGGAGTGGTCGTTCTCCTTTGACTGTCCCATCCTGGAGGATCAGCATACGCCCCGGTGCCGTTCAGTCTAGGCTGGGGGAAGTTTTCCCTCCTAAACTGACTTCCAGAAACCTGCCCGGGACCTAGCCCACTGCCTGCAGCCTGGATTTGGGCTCCAGAGCTGGGCAGCCTAGATCCCCGGTCAAGGTTTCCTGGTCACTACGGGTGATCTCCATGGAGCTCAAGAAAACCACTCAGCTTGTTTCAAAGCTGAGCTTCTTCTCTCTCTCTCCCAATGCCCCTTTCAAGTGTGAGGCTGGAAGGGAAAGTATTCCGTTTTTGGGGAAAAGGTCTGGGAGAATCCATCAGCCTGCACAGCCATGGATTCCCCCTCCTGGGACACACAACCAAGTAAGTGCAATTTACCTTTAAATACATCACATTTAAAATACAGTGTACATTCCCCTTTTAATATACACTGAGCCTGTGCCCTGCACAGGCTCCGCATACCTAGGCACTGCAGTGCCTTACAACACACTGTATATGGTATTACATTTAAAACAATGTCTTTGTTTTTCTACATACTGTTCCCTAGCCCTGCAGCCTGGCTGCTAGGGCTCTGCCTGTGCTGGAGGTATGGGGCTGGCTTCCCCCATCCTCCAGCCTGCCTGTAATGCCCACCACTGGGGTCCAGGGAGCTGGCTCTCCCTGTCCCCCCAGTGGGGCACTCACTTTGTGGCCTCGCCGCACCGTGCGGCGCACCCCCCTTATCGGAAGCCTGGCGGCTCAGGACGCTTGTCCCAGCCGCCGTGGCTCTGTGCCCTTTGCAGCGCTGAGGTGCCAGGAGCATAGCTCCCGTACCCAAGCGCTCACCAGCCTAATCATCCCCCCGCCGCTAGGGAGCCGGCTAGCCCGGTCCCCCCTAAGCGGCGCACTCTGGTGGACTCGCCGCGCAGGGAGCCGGCTAGCCCGGTCCCCTGTATGCGGCGCCGAGTACGGTGCCCTCGCCGCAGCGTCCGGCGGGGAGCCGGGCTGCGGCGCACCCCCCTTGCCGCCCAGCAGCCCGGGACGTTCGTCCCGGCTGCCGCGGCTGGCCACCTCCAATGGGCTGAGGCGCCGGGAGCGGAGCTCCCGGCCCCCAGCGGCGGCACCCACAGAGAGCACTGCAGCGGGAGCACTCCCCTCTCGCCCTAAGCGGCGCACTCTGGTGGCCTCGCCGAGCAGGGAGCCGGCTAGCCCGGTGCCCTGTATGCGGCGGTGAGTACGGTGCCCTCGCCGCAGCGTCTGACGGGGAGCCGGGCTGCGGCGCACCCCCCTTGCCGCCCAGCAGGCCAGGACGTTCGTCCCGGCTGCCGCGGCTGGCCACCTCCAATGGGCTGAGGCGCCGGGAGCAGAGCTCCCGGCCCCCAGCGGCGGCACCCACAGAGAGCACTGCAGCGGGAGCTGATCTCCCAGCCGCAGCGGCTCCGCCTTCTCCCCCCGGCGCGCAAACAGCTAGTGCGCCGGGGGGCTGTGCTCGCTACCGGACTCCGGCGGTCAGCGGCTGGCACAAATCGCTGCAGCGGGAGCTGATCTCCCGGCTGCAGCGGCTCCCCTCTCCCCCGGCGCGCACACACTGCTCAGCGCGCCGGGGGCTGCCCTCACTGCCGCGGTCGCCGGAGAGGTCCGGGACCGCGGTGAAGATAAGTACCTTTTAAAACACTTTTAAATACATGGCGCCTAGCGCCCATTACATTTTTAAAAGTGGCGTCAAGCGCCCAGGGTCTCCATAATGGTGCCGGGCACTGAGGGTTAACCCCTTCAGTGCCGGGGCCGCCATTAACCATGTGGCTGGTGGGTGGTCCGGCCACACTCTTACAGTGTTGTTGTGTTGTGCTGCATCAGACCAGTGGTAGTGTCCAGTTCATCAGTCATTCCAGTGACGATATACGCTGCTGCTATATGTCCACTACTGCCTAATAACAAGTGATGAGCGGGTTCAGTTCCTCGGAATCCGAACCCCCCCGAACTTCTCCCATTTTACACGGGTCCAAGGCATACTCGGATTCTCCCGTATGGCTCGGTTAACCCGAGCGCGCCCGAACGTCATCATCCCGCTGTCGGATTCTCGCGAGATTCGGATTCTATATAAGGAGCCGCGCGTCGCCGCCATTTTTCACTTGTGCATTGGAAATGATAGTGAGAGGACGTGGCTGGCGTCCTCTCACTTTGTTTCAGGGGGCTGCAAATATCTTTATTCTGGGGACCAGCAGTATTATATAGGAGGAGTACAGTGCAGAGTTTTGCTGACCAGTGACCACCAGTATTATACGTTGTCTGCCTGAAAAACGCTCCATATCTGTGCTCAGTGTGCTGCATATATCTGTGCTCACACTGCTTTATTGTGGGGACTGGGGACCAGCAGTATTATATAGGAGGAGTACAGTGCAGAGTTTTGCTGACCAGTGACCACCAGTATTATACGTTCTCTGCCTGAAAAACGCTCCATATCTGTGCTGCATTGTAGTATATAGTAGGAGTACAGTGCATAATTTTGCTGACCACCAGTATATAATATATAGGAGTACGGTACAGAAGGCCACTGATCTACCTACCTCTGTGTCGTCAAGTATACTATCCATCCATACCTGTGGTGCATTTCAGTTTTGCACAGTTTGCTGACCACCAGTATATAATATATAGCAGTACGGTACAGTAGGCCACTGCTCTACCTACCTCTGTGTCGTCAAGTATACTATCCATCCATACCTATGGTGCATTTCAGTTTTGCACAGTTTGCTGACCACCAGTATATAATATATAGCAGTACGGTACAGTAGGCCACTGCTCTACCTACCTCTGTGTCATCCAGTATACTATCCATCCATACCTGTGGTGGATTTCAGTTTTGCACAGTTTGCTGACCACCAGTATATAATATATAGCAGTATGGTACAGTAGGCCACTGCTCTACCTACCTCTGTGTCGTCCAGTATACTATCCATCCATACCTGTGGTGCATTTCAGTTTTGCACAGTTTGCTGACCACCAGTATATAATATATAGCAGTACGGTACAGTAGGCCACTGCTCTACCTACCTCTGTGTCGTCAAGTATACTATCCATCCATACCTGTGGTGCATTTCAGTTTTGCACAGTTTGCTGACCACCAGTATATAATATATAGCAGTACGGTACAGTAGGCCACTGCTCTACCTACTTCTGTGTCGTCAAGTATACTATCCATCCATACCTGTGGTGCATTTCAGTTTTGCACAGTTTGCTGACCACCAGTATATAATATATAGCAGTACGGTACAGTAGGCCACTGCTCTACCTACCTCTGTGTCGTCAAGTATACCATCCATCCATACCTGTGGTGCATTTCAGTTTTGCACAGTTTGCTGACCACCAGTATATAATATATAGCAGTACGGTACAGTAGGCCACTGCTCTACCTACCTCTGTGTCGTCAAGTATACTATCCATCCATACCTGTGGTGCATTTCAGTTGTGCGCAGTATATATAGTAGTAGGCCATTGCTATTGATACTGGCATATAATTCCACACATTAAAAAATGGAGAACAAAAATGTGGAGGGTAAAATAGGGAAAGATCAAGATCCACTTCCACCTCGTGCTGAAGCTGCTGCCACTAGTCATGGCCGAGACGATGAAATGCCATCAACGTCGTCTGGCAAGGCCGATGCCCAATGTCATAGTAGAGAGCATGTAAAATCCAAAAAACAAAAGTTCAGTAAAATGACCCAAAAATCAAAATGAAAAGCATCTGAGGAGAAGCGTAAACTTGCCAATATGCCATTTACGACACGGAGTGGCAAGGAACGGCTGAGGCCCTGGCCTATGTTCATGGCTAGTGGTTCAGCTTCACATGAGGATGGAAGCACTCATCCTCTCGCTAGAAAAATGAAAAGACTTAAGCTAGCAAAAGCACAGAAAAGAACTGTGCGTTCTTCTAAATCACAAATCCCCAAGGAGAGTCCAATTGTGTCGGCTGCGATGCCTGGCCTTCCCAACACTGGACTGGAAGAGGTGGCGCCTTCCACCATTTGCACGCCCCCTGCAAGTGCTGGAAGGAGCACCCGCAGTCCAGTTCCTGATAGTCAAATTGAAGATGTCACTGTTGAAGTACACCAGGATGAGGATATGGGTGTTGCTGGCGCTGATGAGGAAATTGATAAGGAGGATTCTGATGGTGAGGTGGTTTGTTTAAGTCAGGCACCCAGGGAGACACCTGTTGTCCGTGGGACAAATATGGCCATTGACATGCCTGGTCAAATTACAAAAAAAAAATCACCTCTTCGGTGTGGAATTATTTGAACACAAATGCAGACAACAGGTGTCAAGCCGTGTGTTGCCTTTGTCAAGCTGTTTAAGTAGGGGTAAGGACGTTAACCACCTCGGAACATCCTCCCTTATACGTCACCTGCAGCGCATTTATCATAAGTCAGTGACAAGTTCAAAAACTTTGGATGACAGCGGAAGCAGTCCACTGACCACTAAATCCCTTCCTCTTGTAACCAAGGTCCTGCAAACCACACCACCAACTCCCTCAGTGTCAATTTCCTCCTTACACAGGAAAGCCAATAGTCCTGCAGGCCATGTCACTGGCAAGTCTGACGAGTCCTCTCCTGCCTGGGATTCCTCCGATGCATCCTTGAGTGTAATGCCTACTGCTGCTGGCGCTGCCGTTGTTGCTGCTGGGAGTCGATCGTCATCCCAGAGGGGAAGTCGGAAGACCACTTGTACTACTTCCAGTAAGCAATTGACTGTCCAACAGTCTTTTGCGAGGAAGATGAAATATCACAGCAGTAATCCTGCTGCAAAGCGGATAACTCAGGTCTTGGCAGCCTGGGCGGTGAGAAACGTGTTTCCGTTATCCACCCTTAATTCACAGGCAACTACAGACTTGATTGAGGTACTGTGTCCCCGGTACCAAATACCATCTAGGTTTCATTTCTCTAGGCAGGCGATACCGAAAATGTACACAGACCTCAGAAAAAGAGTCACCAGTGTCCTAAAAAATGCAGTTGTACCCAATGTCTACTTAACCACGGACATGTGGACAAGTGGAGCAGGGCAGACTCAGGACTATATGACTGTGACAGCCCACTGGGTAGATGTATTGCCTCCCGCAGCAAGAACAGCAGCGGCGGCACCAGTAGCAGCATCTCGCAAACGCCAACTCGTTCCTAGGCAGGCTACGCTTTGTATCACCGCTTTCCAGAAGAGGCACACAGCTGACAACCTCTTACGGAAACTGAGGAACATCATCGCAGAATGGCTTACCCCAAATGGACTCTCCTGGGGATTTGTGACATCGGACAACGCCAGCAATATTGTGCGTGCATTACATCTGAGCAAATTCCAGCACGTTTCATGTTTTGCACATACATTGAATTTGGTGGTGCAGAATTATTTAAAAAACGACAGGGGCGTGCAAGAGATGCTGTCGGTGGCCCGAAGAATTGCGGGCCACTTTTGGCATTCAGCCACCGCGTGCCGAAGACTGGAGCACCAGCAAACAGTCCTGAACCTGCCCTGTCATCATCTGAAGCAAGAGGTGGTAACGAGGTGGAATTCAACCCTCTATATGCTTCAGAGGATGGAGGAGCAGCAAAAGGCCATTCAAGCCTATACATCTGCCTACGATATAGGCAAAGGAGGGGGAATGCACCTGACTCATGCGCAGTGGAGAATGATTTCAACGTTGTGCAAGGTTCTGCAACCCTTTGAACTTGCCACACGTGAAGTCAGTTCAGACACTGCCAGCCTGAGTCAGGTCATTCCCCTCATCAGGCTTTTGCAGAAGAAGCTGGAGACATTGAAGGAGGAGCTAAAACAGAGCGATTCCGCTAGGCATGTGGGACTTGTGGATGGAGCCCTTAATTCGCTTAACCAGGATTCACGGGTGGTCAATCTGTTGAAATCAGAGCACTACATTTTGGCCACCGTGCCCGATCCTAGATTTAAAACCTACGTTGGATCTCTCTTTCCGGCAGACACAAGTCTGCAGAGGTTCAAACACCTGCTGGTGAGAAAATTGTCAAGTCAAGCGGAACGTGACCCGTCAACAGCTGCTCCTTCACATTCTCCCGCAACTGGGGGTGCGAGGAAAAGGCTCAGAATTCCGAGCCCACCCGCTGGCGGTGATGCAGGGCAGTCTGGAGCGAGTGCTGACATCTGGTCCGGACTGAAGGACCTGCCAACGATTACTGACATGTCGTCTACTGTCACTGCATATGATTCTCTCACCATTGAAAGAATGGTGGAGGATTATATGAGTGACCGCATCCAAATAGGCACGTCAGACAGTCCGTACGTATACTGGCAGGAAAAAGAGGCAATTTGGAGGCCCTTGCAGAAACTGGCTTTATTTTACCTATGTTGCCCCCCCTCCAGTGTGTACTCCGAAAGAGTGTTTAGTGCAGCCCCTCACCTTGTCAGCAATCGGCGTACAAGGTTACTTCCAGAAAATGTGGAGAAGATGATGTTCATCAAAATGAATTATAATCAATTCCTCCGTGGAGACATTCACCAGCAATTGCCTCCAGAAAGTACACAGGGACCAGAGATGGTGGATTCCAGTGGGGACGAATTAATAATCTGTGAGGAGGGGGATGTACACAGTGAAAGGGGTGAGGAATCGGACGAATGGGAGGAGGTGGACATCTTGCCTCTGTAGAGCCAGTTTGTGCAAGGAGAGATTGATTGCTTCTTTTTTGGTGGGGGCCCAAACCAACCAGTCATTTCAGTCACAGTTGTGTGGCAGACCCTGTAGCTGAAATGATGGGTTTGTTAAAGTGTGCATGTCCTGTTTATACAACATAAGGGTGGGTGGGAGGGCCCAAGGACAATTCCATCTTGCACCTCTTTTTTCTTTAATTTTTCTTTGCATCATGTGCTGTTTGGGGACTATTGTTTTTTAAGTGCCATCCTGCCTGACACTGCAGTGCCACTCCTAGATGGGCCAGGTGTTTGTGTCGGCCACTTGTGTCGCTTAGCTTAGCCATCCAGCGACCACAGTGCACCTCTTTTTTTCTTTGCATCATGTGCTGTTTGGGGACTATTTTTTAAATCGACCATCCTGTCTGACACTGCAGTGCCACTCCTAGATGGGCCAGGTGTTTGTGTCGGCGACTTGGGTCGCTTAGCTTAGTCATCCAACAACCTCGGTGCAAATTTTAGGACTAAAAATAATATTGTGAGGTGCGAGGTGTTCCGAATAGACTGGAAATGAGTGGAAATTATGGTTATTGAGGTTAATAATACTATGGGATCAAAATGACCCCCAAATACTATGATTTAAGCTGTTTTTGAGGGTTTTTTTGTAAAAAAACACCCGAATCCAAAACACACCCGAATCCGACAAAAAATTTTCAGGGAGGTTTTGCCAAAACGCGTCCGAATCAAAAACACGGCCGCGGAACCAAATCCAAAACCAAAACCCGAAAAATGTCCGGTGCACATCACTACTAATAACAACAAGTCACTTACAGTGTTGTTTTGTTGTGCTGCATCAGACCAGTGGTAGTGTCATTGCTGCCTGAATGGATATCTTTTGACCGTGTAGCAGCTCCTGAATCACTGACTGAATTTTGGATATTTTGTTCAGAGGTAAAATTACTCTCTGAAGAACCGAATCCAACACAGCCCCCTAAGTGAGTCATCCTTGTGACGGAACCAGAGAACACTTTGCCCAATATATGAGCCAATTATGTCTCTGCAAACAAGCTATTGTTTGTTGTAGATGACACTGAAGCAATTCCTGAGACTTTGCCATGATTAATAAATCGTTGAGGTATGAAAAAAATCTTATCACCTATTGATGGAGATAATCTGCAATTACCACAATAATTTTGGTGAATACTCTGGGAGCTGTTGCCAGTCAGAAAGGTAGGGACTGAAACTGAAAATGTTGCTGGGGATAGCAAACCTGAGATAGCGCTGATGGGACAGTGCTATAGGAACATGTAAGTAAGCATCCTGGATCTCCATGGATACCATAAAATCATCCGGATCAATGGCCAAAATAATGGAACGTAAAGTCTCCATGTGAAACCGAGGCACCCAAATGTACTTGATCAGCATTTTGAGATCGAGTATGGGCTGGAACTATCCATTTGGCTTCTGAACTAGAAACAGGTTGGAATAAAATCCTTGTCCATGTTGTGCAGGAGGAACCGGAATTATTTATTATGAATGAAGCAACTTCAGAACTGCCTCTTGCAAAGCCATGGCCTTCGTTTCCACTAAAGACAGGCTGGTACAAAAGAACCTTTGTGGAGGGTGTTTCTTGAAAGCAAACGCATAACCGTGAGATAACGCTTCTTACATCCAGGCATCTGTGGTGGGCTGCAGCCAGGTCTGTGTAAATAGAAGTCGCCCTACCCCCTGGGGTCCCCCAGGTCGATGCCCACACAATCAGGTTGGTGGATTATCTTCTGACTTTGAAGCCGGCCCTCTGGTAGCCCAATACTTTTTAGTATTACAAGACCTGTCAGATTGAGATTGTTTGCCATAACCCTTTCATTTTTCTTGCGTCCAAAAAGGTGGAAATCTAGGTTTGGGTTTGTGTGTGAAAGGAAACTTCACTTTCTTGGAGTCTGCTTCTGACTCCAAAATACTGTTTAATTCTTCACCAAAAATCTCCAGTAAAAGCCAGAGACTCCAGAAGCTTCTTGGATTCTGAGCCAGCTTTCCATGGCCCTCATTCCGAGTTGATCGGTCGCAAGGCGAATTTAGCAGAGTTACACACGCTAAGCCGCCGCCTACTGGGAGTGAATCTTAGCTTCTTAAAATTGCGACCGATGTATTCGCAATATTGCGATTACTAACTACTTAGCAGTTTCAGAGTAGCTCCAGACTTACTCTGCCTGTGCGATCAGTTCAGTGCTTGTCGTTCCTGGTTGACGTCACAAACACACCCAGCGTTCGCCCAGGCACTCCCACCGTTTCCCCGGCCACTCCTGCGTTTTTTCCGGAAACGGTAGCATTTTCAGCCACACGCCCCTGAAACGCCGTGTTTCCGCCCAGTAACACCCATTTCCTGTCAATCACATTACGATCGCCGGAGCGAAGAAAAAGCCGTGAGTAAAAATACTTTCATCATAGTAAAGTTACTTGGCGCAGTCGCAGTGCGAACATTGCGCATGCGTACTAAGCGGATTTTCACTGCGATGCGATGAAAAATACCGAGCGAACAACTCGGAATGAGGGCCCATGTACGTAGCCAAACCTCTCTGCTAAATGCTACTGCTGAGGCTGATGCCAGAGAGGCAATTATACCCATATCCAAGGCTGCTTCTTCCATGAAACTAGCCACCTGTTTGATATGTGTAACATGGTATTTTTGCTCTCTAGATGCCGATGATAGATCATCCTCCAATGCATCAGCACAGGCTACCACTGCTTTTGACATCCAGGCTGAAGCCACAGCTGGTCTTATGATTGCCTCAGACAAGAAAAATGTTGTTTTTTTAGAAAACTATCCATTTTCCTATCCGTGACATCATTTAATGTTGTTGAAGGCAGAGGAAAATAAGAATTTACTTACCGATAATTCTATTTCTCATAGTCCGTAGTGGATGCTGGGAACTCCGTAAGGACCATGGGGAATAGCGGCTCCGCAGGAGACTGGGCACAAAAGTAAAAGCTTTAGGACTACCTGGTGTGCACTGGCTCCTCCCCCTATGACCCTCCTCCAAGCCTCAGTTAGGATACTGTGCCCGGACGAGCGTACACAATAAGGAAGGATTTTGAATCCCGGGTAAGACTCATACCAGTCACACCAATCACACCGTACAACCTGTGATCTGAACCCAGTTAACAGCATGATAACAGAGGAGCCTCTGAAAGATGGCTCACAACAATAATAACCCGATTTTTGTAACAATAACTATGTACAAGTAATGCAGACAATTCGCACTTGGGATGGGCGCCCAGCATCCACTACGGACTATGAGAAATAGAATTATCGGTAAGTAAATTCTTATTTTCTCTGACGTCCTAGTGGATGCTGGGAACTACGTAAGGACCATGGGGATTATACCAAAGCTCCCAAACGGGCGGGAGAGTGCGGATGACTCTGCAGCACCGAATGAGAGAACTCCAGGTCCTCCTCAGCCAGGGTATCAAATTTGTAGAATTTAGCAAACGTGTTTGCCCCTGACCAAGTAGCTGCTCGGCAAAGTTGTAAAGCCGAGACCCCTCGGTCAGCCGCCCAAGATGAGCCCACCTTCCTTGTGGAATGGGCTTTTACAGATTTAGGCTGTGGCAGGCCTGCCACAGAATGTGCAAGCTGAATTGTACTACAAATCCAACGAGCAATAGTCTGCTTAGAAGCAGGAGCACCCAGCTTATTGGGTGCATACAGGATAAACAGCGAGTCAGATTTCCTGACTCCAGCCGTCCTGGAAACATATATTTTCAGGGCCCTGACTACGTCCAGCAACTTGGAGTCCTCCAAGTCCCTAGTAGCCGCAGGCACCACAATAGGCTGGTTCAAGTGAAATGCTGAAACCACCTTAGGGAGAAATTGAGGACGAGTCCTCAATTCTGCCCTGTCCGTATGAAAAATTAGGTAAGGGCTTTTATAGGATAAAGCCGCCAATTCTGAGACACGCCTGGCTGAAGCCAGGGCTAACAACATTACCACTTTCCAAGTGAGATATTTTAAGTCCACAGTGGAGAGTGGTTCAAACCAATGTGATTTTAGGAACCCCAAAACTACATTGAGATCCCAAGGTGCCACTGGAGGCACAAAAGGAGGCTGTATATGCAGTACCCCCTTGACAAACGTCTGAACTTCAGGAACTGAAGCCAGTTCTTTCTGGAAGAAAATCGACAGGGCCGAAATTTGAACCTTAATGGACCCTAATTTTAGGCCCATAGACAGTCCTGTTTGCAGGAAATGTAGGAAACGACCCAGTTGAAATTCCTCTGTAGGGGCCTTCCTGGCCTCGCATCACGCAACATATTTACGCCAAATCCGGTGATAATGTTGCACGGTTACATCCTTCCTGGCTTTGATCAGGGTAGGAATGACTTCATCCGGAATGCCTTTTTCCTTCAGGATCCGGCGTTCAACCGCCATGCCGTCAAACGCAGCCGCGGTAAGTCTTGGAACAGACAGGGTCCCTGCTGAAGCAGGTCCTTTCTTAGAGGTAGAGGCCACGGGTCCTCTGTGAGCATCTCTTGAAGTTCCGGGTACCAAGTCCTTCTTGGCCAATCCGGAGCCACGAGTATAGTCCTTACTCCTCTCCTTCTTATGATCCTCAGTACCTTGGGTATGAGAGGCAGAGGAGGGAACACATACACTGACTGGTACACCCACAGTGTTACCAGAGCGTCCACAGCTATTGCCTGAGGGTCCCTTGACCTGGCGCAATACCTGTCCAGTTTTTTGTTGAGGCGGGACGCCATCATGTCCACCTTTGGTTTTTCCCAACGGTTCACAATCATGTGGAAGACTTCTGGGTGAAGTCCCCACTCCCCCGGATGGAGGTCGTGTCTGCTGAGGAAGTCTGCTTCCCAGTTGTCCACTCCCGGAATGAACACTGCTGACAGTGCTATCACATGATTTTCCGCCCAGCGAAGAATCCTTGCAACTTCTGTCATTGCCCTCCTGCTTCTTGTGCCGCCCTGTCTGTTTACGTGGGCGACTGCCGTAATGTTGTCTGACTGGATCAGCACCGGCTGACCTTGAAGCAGAGGTCTTGCTAGGCTTAGAGCATTGTAGATGGCCCTTAGCTCCAGGATATTTATATGAAGTGATGTCTCCAGGCTTGACCACAAGCCCTGGAAATTTCGTCCCTGTGTGACTGCTCCCCAGCCTCTCAGGCTGGCATCCGTGGTCACCAGGACCCAGTCCTGAATGCCGAATCTGCGGCCCTCTAGAAGATGAGCACTCTGCAACCACCACAGGAGAGACACCCTTGTCCTTGGTGACAAGATTATCCGCTGATGCATCTGAAGATGCGACCCGGACCATTTGTCTAGCAGATCCCACTGGAAGGTTCTTGCGTGGAATCTGCCGAATGGGATTGCTTCGTAAGAAGCCACCATCTTTCCCAGGACCCTTGTGCATTGATGCACTGAGACTTGGCCTGGTTTTAGGAGATTTCTGACTAGTTCGGATAACTCCCTGGCTTTCTCCTCCGGGAGAAACACCTTTTTCTGGACTGTGTCCAGGATCATCCCTAGGAATAGGAGTCGGGTGGTCGGGATCAGCTGAGATTTTGGAATATTGAGAATCCAACCGTGCTGGCGCAGCACTATCTGAGATAGTGCTACCCCGACTTCCAACTGTTCCCTGGATCTTGCCCTTATCAGGAGATCGTCCAAGTAAGGGATAACTAAAACTCCCTTCCTTCGAAGGAGTATCATCATTTCGGCCATTACCTTGGTAAAGACCCGGGGTGCCGTGGACAATCCAAACGGCAGCGTCTGAAACTGATAGTGACAGTTCTGTACCACAAACCTGAGGTACCCTTGGTGAGAAGGGCAAATTGGGACATGTAGGTAAGCATCTTTGATGTCCAGAGACACCATATAGTCCCCGTCTTCCAGGTTTGCAATCACTGCTCTGAGTGACTCCATCTTGAATTTGAACCTTTGTATGTAAGTGTTCAAGGATTTTAGGTTTAAAATTGGTCTCACCGAGCCGTCCGGCTTCGGTACCACAAATAGTGTGGAATAGTACCCCTTTCCCTGTTGTAGGAGGGGTACCTTGATTATCACCTGCTGGGAATACAGCTTGTCAATGGCATCCAATACTGCCTCCCTGTCTGAGGGAGACGTCGGTAAAGCAGACTTTAGAAAACGGCGAGGGGGAGACGTCTCGAATTCCAATTTGTACCCCTGAGATACCACTTGAAGGATCCAGGGGTCCACTTGCGAGTGGGCCCACTGCGCACTGAACTTCTTGAGACGGGCCCCCACCGTGTCTGCTTGTAAAGTCCCAGCGTCATGCTGAGGACTTTGCGGAGGCGGGAGAGGGCTTTTGTTCCTGGGAACTGGCTGTTTGTTGCAGCCTTTTTCCTCTCCCTCTGCCACGGGGCATAAATGAGGCGCCTTTTGCCCGCTTGCCCTTATGGGGCCGAAAGGACTGCGCCTGATAATACGGCGTCTTCTTAGGTTGAGAAGCTACCTGGGGTAAAAATGTGGATTTTCCAGCAGTTGCCGTGGCTACCAGGTCTGATAGACCTACCCCAAATAACTCCTCCCCCTTATAAGGCAATACTTCCATGTGCCTTTTAGAATCCGCATCACCTGACCACTGCCGCGTCCATAAACCTCTTCTAGCAGAAATGGACAGCGCGCTAACTCTTGATGCCAGTCGGCAAATATCCCTCTGTGCATCACGCATATATAGAAATGCATCCTTCAAATGCTCTATAGTCAGTAATATACTGTCCCTATCTAGGGTATCAATATTTTCAGTCAGGGAATCCGACCACGCCAGGCCCGCACTGCACATCCAGGCTGAGGCGATTGCTGGTCGCAGTATAACACCCGTGTGAGAGTATATACATTTTAGGATATTCTCCAGCTTTCTATCGGCAGGTTCCTTTAGGGCGGCCGTATCAGGAGAGGGTAGTGCTACCTGTTTTGACAAACGTGTGAGCGCTTTATCCACCCTAGGGGGTGTTTCCCAACGTGCCCTATCCTCTGGCGGGAAAGGGTACGATGCCAATAACCTTTTAGGAATTATCAGTTTTTTATCGGGGGAAACCCACGCCTCATCACACACTTCATTTAATTCCTCGGATACAGGAAAAACTACAGGCAGTTTTTTCTCACCAAACATAATACCCTTTTTAGTGGTACTTGTATTATCAGAGATATGCAATACATTTTTAATTGCTTCAATCATGTAACATGTGGCCCTAGTGGAAGTCACGTTTGTCTCATCATCGTCGACACTGGAGTCAGTATCCGTGTCTGTCTGCCATTTGAGGTAACGGGCGTTTTAAAGCCCCTGATGGCGTTTGAGACCCTTGGACAGGCACAAGCTGAGTAGCCGGCTGTCTCATGTCGTCAACTGTCTGTCGTAACGAGCCGACACTGTCACGCAATTCCTTCCATAAGCTCATCCACTCAGGTGTCGACTCCCCAGGGGGTGACAACTGTATAATAGGCAATTGCTCCGCCTCCATCTCATTTTCCTCCTCAAACATGTCGACACAATCGTACCGACACACCGCACACACACAGGGAATGCTCTGATAGAGGACAGGACCCCACTAGCCCTTTGGGGAGACAGAGGGAGAGTATGCCAGCACACACCAGAGCGCTATATATAAACAGGAATACCACTATAAAATGTGCTTTTCCCTTTATAGCTGCTGTTATTATCAAAACTGCGCCAAATTAGTGCCCCCCCTCTCTTTTTTACCCTTTTCTGTAGTGCAGGACTGCAGGGGAGAGTCAGGGAGACGTCCTTCCAGCGGAGCTGTGATGGAAAATGGCGCCTGTGTGCTGAGGAGATAGGCTCCGCCCCCTTCTCGGCTGCCTTTTCTCCCGCTTTTTTGTAAGTTCTGGCAGGGGTTAAAATACATCCATATAGCCCTGAGGGTTATATGTGGTGTATTTATGCCAGCCAAGGTGTTTTACATTGCTGCTCAGGGCGCCCCCCCCCTAGCGCCCTGCACCCTCGGAGTGTGAAGTGTGCCTGAGTAACAATGGCGCACAGCTGCAGTGCTGTGCGCTACCTTGTTGTAGACTGATGTCTTCTGCCGCCGATTTTTCCGGACCTCTTCTTGCTTCTGGCTCTGTAAGGGGGCCGGCGGCGCGGCTCTGGGACCGAGCTCCGAGGCTGGGCCTGTGTTCGGTCCCTCTGGAGCTAATGGTGTCCAGTAGCCTAAGAAGCCCAATCCACTCTGCACTTCAGGTGAGTTCGCTTCTTCTCCCCTTAGTCCCTCGATGCAGTGAGCCTGTTGCCAGCAGGTCTCACTGAAAATAACAAACCTAAAACTAAAACTTTCACTAAGAAGCTCTGGAGAGCCCCTAGTGTGCACCCTTCTCGGCCGGGCACAAAAATCTAACTGAGGCTTGGAGGAGGGTCATAGGGGGAGGAGCCAGTGCACACCAGGTAGTCCTAAAGCTTTTACTTTTGTGCCCAGTCTCCTGCGGAGCCGCTATTCCCCATGGTCCTTACGGAGTTCCCAGCATCCACTAGGACGTCAGAGAAATGTAGATTTTTGCACCAATCGAATGACATGTGTATCTACTTTGAGAGCCACTTACATCTTTAAACAATCACTATCCGGAAGAGGATAATTGAAATTCCATTTCTTTGGAATTCTAAACTTCTTACTGGGTGTTATCCAAGCCACTTGAATAATTTCCATAAGCTGCTCTGACCCAGGAAATTCTGTCCTGTTTTGGGACATTTAAACAAAGGTGGCTTAGATTTTAACAAAGGCTCTGCTGCCTCCTCTAAGACTAGAATGGCTTTCATAGCTATAATTAGCTCAGGTATGTTCACAGGGTATCCGTTCACATGGTCGACCATGTTATGGTCGACAGTCATTAGGTCGACCACTATTGGTCGACATTGACATTGTCGACATGGACACATGGTCGACACATGAAAGGTCGACACATGAAAAGGTCGACATGAATTTTTTAACTTTTTTTTCTTTTGGGGAACTTTTCCATACTTTACGATCCACGTGGACTACGATTGGAACGGTAATCTGTGCAGAGCGAAGCGGTAGCGGAGCGAAGGCACCATGCCCGAAGCATGGCGAGCGAAGCGAGCCATGCGAGGGGACGCGGTGCACTAATTGGGGTTCCCAGTCACTTTACGCAAGAAACGACACCAAAAAAGTTAAAAAACTCATGTCGACCTTTTCATGTGTCGACCTTTTCATGTGTCGACCATTTTCATGTGTCGACCATTTTCACGTGTCGACCATGTCAATGTCGACCAATAGTGGTCGACCTAATGACTGTCGACCATAACATGGTCGACCATTCATACCGGAACCGTTCACAGAGCTAAGACCTTCATCCTCATCTCTGAAAGCAAACCCAGAGTGATGAGTCCTCATCCTCCGATGAGTCCCCACCTGAAACATGTGTTGTGAAACATCTGTACAGTGTTAATACACAATTTTTGACTGAAACACTGTTAAAGTGACATACAATCCGATCCCTCCCTGCTTTGCACCAGCATTGAGGATCGTAATACACTGAAAATAACAGAAAAATAGTAAAGTCAGCAATCACACTAGCAATCAGTCACAGGTTAAACATTAATATATTAAGCAATATGAGCACATAATCAACTACAGGTACATTTCAAGTATGTAGGAGAAACATATTACTGCATTACCTTATATAGGACTTTTAACATATTCATTTGCACAGCAAAAGAAACAGCAGAAATAGTTTACAGACTCATATGCATCAGGCACTTATACAACTATTTGTACGCAATGGTAGAGACTTAGGAGGTCATTCCGACCCGATCGCTGCAGTTGTTCGCAGTGCAGCGATCGGGTTGGAACTGTGCATGCGCCGGTGCATGCCGGACGGTCGAAGGACGTTGTTCCCTAGCGATCGCCTCGGCCTAATTGACAGGCAGAGGCGGTCGCTGGGAGGGAGGGGGCGGGACGGCGGCGTTTGTCCGCCATTTTGGGTGCGCAGACCAGCCTACGCAGGTGTGGCCGTACCGTGCGGGTGGCGGGCCGCAGTGGCTGCATGACGTCACATGCAACCGCTGCGACCATGGGCAGAGACGAGCAACTCCCGTTCAGCCACAGAAGCTGCGCTGGCCGGGAGTTACTCAACAAGTACAAAAGCATCGCCGCTGTGCGATGCTTTTGTACTTGTGCGGGGGGAGGGGGTGGGGCGGGCTAGCTCTGTGTTGGGCGTCCCCCCGCGTGTCTGGGAACATGATCGTAGCTGTGCTAAATTTAGCACACATACGATCAACTCGGAATGACCCCTTTAATGCTATATCACCTACTATAGTTCAGGAGAGTAGGATACAGCGAGACTTAACCCTCGCTTCCAGGATCGATCAATACGTTAGTGAACGCTGAGTGGCCTCACCTGCCTGTCTTTTCCGCACATCTCTGATCAAAACTCACAAAATTTCCAGGAGTATATACTGCTGCACCTGTGTAGAATGCCCACATGTACGCTTTAGCTCATATTGTGTGTAAATTTGGCTGTGGTGCTAGCCAGTGCCTCCTCCGCCATTTAGCTCCCCGCACGTCCCTGGAGTGGATCCAGACGTTATTAGTGTACACAACGGCCATGTGAACCTACAGTGAGCACCGACGCACTAGTCATACAGCGGACTATGCTGCGACTGGGTCTTTTCAGATAAACAGCCTCTCAGATGGAAACTCAGAGGAAACTGATCATGAACTGGGGAGGGGCAACCAGGAGAGTGCCTTACTCCCCACTGCGGACATCAACCCCAGGAATACCAGCCTCAGACTAACCCTGGAGCCTATGATCCCTGAGGCCTAGCGCTGGTGCACCCAAAGTGGCAGCCTCGTCAGCGACTGGTAGTATCCATCCCAAAGCAGTGCTGCTGTGTCTCGCGTTTCCCCTCCTAAGCGGAGCCCATGCCTTTCCTTCTCCCCGTGCTCCGGCCACAGCCTGGTAATATCTGCAGTACCTGCTAGTATATCCTACACAAATGCCCACCAAAAAACACTGTACACGTGGGTAAGCGTTGTTGTGACCCGGCGGAGAGTTGTTGGAGCGACTCTAAATGGTATGCATAGGATGCTTTTTAGAGAGATCACGAGGAAAAAAAATACTATAAAACTAAAATAAAAAGCTTATGGCTGCTATAAAACTAGTAGCCCATTGACCATGGTCTGGCTCCTGCCGACCTAACAAAAAACTGAATTGCCTGAGCAAGAAGACGGGGATATAGGGGACTGGCCTGGTGCATTCTGCAAGGCCGAAAGCTTTGGTCAATGGTGCCAATCCGCTGTTGCTACATCATATCCCACTGTTTATCCTGTGAATAACCTGTGTACCCTGCAAGAGAAAACATGGATAGCACCAGTAAAAGTGATTTCAGAACACACTTCAATCCCTGCCACATTTAACCTAAATGCAAGAGTTTACTGACTTACATGAGCAAATGACTAAAGGTTCACAATTACTTACCTGGCATACTAATCTGCCCTTTAAAATAGCAAACACGTATAACACTTTTCACACAAAAAAGCCAGGTCCAACCTGGGTTTTCAGAGACGGTTATAAGCGCCTTGAGTCCTGTTGGAGAAAGTGCGCTATATAAATAAAATTATTATTATTATTATTACAACCATGGCCAAAGAACGTTTACCCTGAACCTAGGTTATTCCCAGGTTGGCTCCGTTTACACCGGGCCCGTGTCTGCCCTGCATGTCACTCTCAGACACTCCCTTGAGGTAGTCCTCTGCATATACAGACAATCAGCATCTTTTAAGCATAACTCAGGTCATGACGTTTACACAGCACACTTCCCCAGGTCCAATTCTGGTTGATAACAGGGTGGGATTCACAGGTCACTGGAGTTGGGTTATTTTTAACTGACCCTTTTACACAGCAATATGCCGGGGTGGTGACTTGAACAGTGACTCGTGCATAGGTGGCACTTGGAGCATACTTGCTTACCTGACCCTCTTCATGCGGGAGAAAATGCTCTGTTCCTGGACTTTTCTGGTGATGTATGATTGCCATCACCTGTGGTGAAACACCTTTCTTATCAATTAACTAGCTCACCACAGGTGATGGCAATCATACATTACCAGGAAAGTCCAGGAACAGAGCATTTTCTCCCTCATGGAGAGGGTCAGGTAGGCAAGTATGACTTGGAGATGATCTCCAAGTGCCACCTCTTCTTATAGCGTAAAATTGTAACAGGTTGCATAGACCCGTCTTATACCTCAATGCAAGACAGGTTGAATTAGTGTTCAACCCTGGTAGCTACCAGACTTGAGATACCATGTCGATCAACCATGATTATTTCAACGGGCCCTTTTCAGACTGCACATCAACGTGGATTTATGTGCAATAACCCAGATTTTTGTGGCGGACTGAAAGGGGTATTGCAATGAACCACAAGCCAGATAGATCAAGCAATAAACAAGGTTATTGATGAAGTGGAAAAGGGGTCTTACATGGTTTACTTAACCTAAATGCAAGTTTGGACATGCCTGGCCTATATTATGATAATATCTCTTCATCATAAAGACCAGGTCCTTAGTACGAAGAGAAAATAGACTCAACCCCTCCAGTCACCGCATGCAGCTCCATGCCTCCCCCCTCCCTCATCCCCTCCAGTCGCTGCATGTAGCTCCATGTCTCCCCCTCCTTCAGACCCTCCAGTCGCTGCGTGTAGCTCCATGCTTCCCCTTCCAGTCACCGAGTACAGCTCCATGCCTCCCCCTCCCTCATCCCCTCCAGTCGCTGCACGTAGCTCCATGCCTCCCCCTCCCTCATCCCCTCCAGTCACTGCGTGCAGCTCCATGCCTCCCCACTCTTATCCCCTCCAGTCGCTGCGTGTAGCTCCATGCTTCCCCTTCCAGTCACCGAGTGCAGCTCCATGCCTCCCCCATCCCCTCCAGTCGCTGCACATAGCTCCATGCCTCCCCCTCCTTCATCCACTCCAGTCACCGCGTACAGCTCCATGCCTCCCCACTCTTATCCCCTCCAGTCGCTGCCTGCGTGTAGCTCCATGCCTCCCCCATCCCCTCCAGTCGCTGCACATAGCTCCATGCCTCCCCCTCCTTCATCCACTCCAGTCACCGCGTACAGCTCCATGCCTCCCCACTCTTATCCCCTCCAGTCGCTGCCTGCGTGTAGCTCCATGCCTCCCCCATCCCCTCCAGTCGCTGCATGTAGCTCCATGCCTCCCCCTCCTTCATCCCCTCCAGTCACCGCGTACAGCTCCATGCCTCCCCACTCTTATCCCCTCCAGTCGCTGCACGTAGCTCCATGCCTCCCCACTCTTATCCCCTCCAGTCGCTGCCTGCGTGTAGCTCCATGCCTCCCCCGCCGTCATCCCCTCCAGTCGCTGCGTGTAGCTCCATGTCTCCCCCTCCTTCATCCCCTCCAGTCACCGCGTACAGCTCCATGCCTCCCCACTGTTATCCCCTCCAGTCGCTGCACGTAGCTCCATGCCTCCCCCTCCTTCATCCCCTCCAGTCACCGCGTACAGCTCCATGCCTCCCCACTCTTATCCCCTCCAGTCGCTGCTTGCGTGTAGCTCCATGCCTCCCCCGCCCTCATCCCCTCCTGTCGCTGCGTGTAGCTCCATGTCTCCCCCTCCCTCATCCCCTCCAGTCACTACGTGCAGCTCCATGCCTCCCCCTCCTCAGATCCTCCAGGCGCTGGGTGTAGCTCCATGCCTCCCCATCATCTCCTCCCGTCACCGCGTGCAGCCCCAGGCGTCACGTGGGCTGGGCGCGCTGACGTCACACGCTGTCAGGCGGAGGAAGGAGGAAGTGACACAAGATGGCTGCTGGCACCGGGGATCGGGCTGTGTAGGATCGGGGCGGCAGCGGGTGAGTGTCCGCACAGGGGCCTTCTCCTGTCAGTGTCTCCGGGAATTACGGGAGGTGCCGGGGGAAGCTCTGTGCGGGGTCCGGGGGTCCTGGTCTTGTGTGCCGCGTCTCTATCCGGCCTGCCCTCAGGTGTGTGACAGCCAGGGGCCGCGCCGGGGTGTCTGTGCCACGGGGACTGGCGGGCAGACATGGGGGGACTGAGTGGCTGTCAGGGGGAGACAGAGAGCGAGGCCTAGAGACTGGCGGTGTTCCGGGGCAGATGACATGTCTGCTAGGGGTTGTTACTGGGGAGTCGTGTGGGGAGCGGGTGTCATCGCTGAGGGGGTGACGGTGGGGGGAGCGGGTGTCATCGCTGGGGGGTGACAGTGGGGGGAGCGGGTGTCATCGCTGTGGGGGTGACAGTGGGGGGAGCGGGTGTCATCGCTGAGGAGGTGACAGTGGGGGGAGCGGGTGTCATCGATGAGGGGGTTGACAGTGGGGGGAGTGGGTGTCATCGCTGAGGGGGTGACAGTGGGGGGAGCGGGTGTCATCGCTGAGGGGGTGACGGTGGGGGGAGCGGGTGTCATCGCTGAGGGGGTGACGGTGGGGGGAGCGGGTGTCATCGCTGAGGGGGTGACGGTGGGGGGAGCGGGTGTCATCGCTGAGGGGGTGACGGTGGGGGGAGCGGGTGTCATCGCTGAGGGGGTGACGGTGGGGGGAGCGGGTGTCATCGCTGAGGGGGTGACGGTGGGGGGGGCGGGTGTCATCGCTGAGGGGGTGACAATGGGGGGAGCGGGTGTCATCGCTGAGGGGGTGACGGTGGGGGGAGCGGGTGTCATCGCTGAGGGGGTGACGGTGGGGGAAGCGGGTGTCATCGCTGAGGGGGTGACGGTGGGGGAAGCGGGTGTCATCGCTGGGGGGGGGTGACAGTGGGGGGAGCGGGTGTCATCGCTGAGGGGGTGACGGTGGGGGGAGTGGGTGTCATCGCTGAGGGGGGAGTGGGTGTCATCGCTGAGGGGGGAGTGGGTGTCATCGCTGAGGGGGGAGCGGGTGTCATCGCTGGGGGGGTGACAGTGGGGGGAGCGGGTGTCATCGCTGAGGGGGTGACGGTGGGGGGAGCGGGGTGTCATCGCTGAGGGGGTGACGGTGGGGGGAGCGGGTGTCATCGCTGAGGGGGGAGCGGGTGTCATCGCTGGGGGGGTGACAGTGGGGGGAGCGGGTGTCATCGCTGTGGGGGGAGCGGGTATCATCGCTGAGGGGGTGACGGTGGGGGGAGCAGGTGTCATTGCTGAGGGGGTGACGGTGGGGGGAGCGGGTATCATCGCTGAGGGGGTGACGGTGGGGGGAGCAGGTGTCATCGCTGAGGGGGTGACGGTGGGGGGAGCGGGTGTCATCGCTGAGTGGGTGACGGTGGGGGGAGTGGGTGTCATCGCTGGGGGGGGTGACGGGGGGAGCGGGTGTCATCGCTGAGGGGGTGACTGGGGGCAGCGGGTGTCATCGCTGAGGGGAGTGCGGGTGTCATCGCTGAGGGGGTGACAGTGGGGGGAGCGGGTGTCATAGCTGAGGGGGTGACGGTGGGGGGAGCGGGTATCATCGCTGAGGGGGGTAGCGGGTATCATCGCTGAAGGGGTGACGGGGGGAGCGGGTATCATCGCTGGGGGGGTGACGGTGGGGGGAGTGGGTGTCATCGCTGGGGGGGTGACAGTGGGGGGAGCGGGTGTCATCGCTGAGGGGGTGACGGTGGGGGGAGCGGGTGTCATCGCTGAGGGGGTGACGGGCAGCGGGTGTCATCGCTGAGGGGGGTGCGGGTGTCATCGCTGAGGGGGGAGCGGGTGTCATCGCTGAGGGGGTGACAGTGGGGGGAGCGGGTGTCATCGCTGAGGGGGTGACAGTGGGGGGAGCGGGTGTCATCGCTGAGGGGGTGACGGTGGGGGGAGCGGGTGTCATCGCTGAGGGGGTGACGGTGGGGGGAGCGGGTGTCATCGCAGAGGGGTGACGGTGGGGGCAGTGGGTGTCATCGCTGAGGTGGTGACGGTGGGGGGAGCGGTGTCATCGCTGAGGAGGTGGGGGGAGCGGGTGTCATCGCTGAGGAGGTGACGGTGGGAGGAGCGGGTGTCATCGCTGAGGAGGTGACGGTGGGGGGAGCGGGTGTCATCGCTGAGGGCTATCCGCAGGGTGCTCTGTAGCGCAGGGAAGTTTGATGTTGTCACATAGGAGTGACAGCCGGCGGCCCCTCGCCCTGTAGCTGAGGGTGTGTGCTGGGTGATGTAGCAGAGTACATCTCCTGATATTTACCCCGGAGGACTGTGTCACACTCGTGATTTTTCATCTGATGTGTGTTTTTGTTGTGCAGGAAAATGTGGTTTTGTCATTCCAGTATAAATATGACTGTGACGTCATCCTCTCCCACAATCATACTTCTGTGACCAATCATTCCTGCCACTCGCCTCTCTGCATAGGGGAGATCTGGCGTAGCCACGCCACCAGGATCTCCTCAGCAGCTCTCACACGTTCCATGAGGAGTTCAGTCACATTCATATAGAAAGTGAAACCCCCTTTCATGCCCTGAGTTCAGCACCTGTAATCTAGCTCAGAGGTTCCTCTAGGCACCCTTACAATCCAGATTATAAGGCTATTAATTAGTACTTCAATCAATTGGATTTAACCATCTGTTGTCACCCATGGATATCCCTATAACCTGACCTGTTAGGGTGCCTTGTGGATCGAGTATGGGAACCACTGATCTAGCTGCGTATACATAACAGACTTTAGCCCAGTGCTCCTGATAAGAGAACGGATTCGGTCTGTGATTGGTCATTATCAGTCCTCGTGTGACAGAGTGACGTTAGCCTAGATATCTCCGCTCCGGCTTATTACATGGCTGCTCAGTCTCATATTTCCTTGGGGTTTAGTGATTTATTTAGTTTTATCAGGGCAGCATTTCCTGCTGGTAATATACTCACTGTAACCGTGCAGGGAACAATGTGTTTTTTCCTATTTATTTTAGTTTTCTCATAGTTTTTGCAGAGTGGAATGACGCACATAGTATAGCAGGGGTCCCTCTCTTTAACAGCTGATGAAAAGCACTAAAGCGGCAGCAAAAGAGCTTAGGCCAGAGTTTCCCAGACTCCACCATTACAGACCATGTTTTAAGGATAGTCCTGCTTGAGCACAGGTTGACTCAAGCATGGATATCCTTAAGACATGTACTGTAGTGGATGCGTTTGGGAAACCCTAGCTTAGGCACAAGAAGCTCTTTGCTGAAGTCAGGCCCTTGCCACAAGAGAGTAAAACCCCGCAGGGTCCACCGGTTTCACATGTTTTCCCCACACCCCATACAGGTGCGCAGGGAAACTTGCGATGTGAGCACTGTTGTAAGTTGGAATAGGCGCACCGCCGTACATTGCAGCGATGTCCAGATGACATGGGATTATGTAACTCGTCAGTCATTGTATTCCCTGTTCCTCTCCTGTCCCCAGCTGGAGGTCTGGTTCACTCCTCTCTGCGACATTAAATATTTAAACCCATACTATTAATAATTAATGTTGTGTTACAGTGAGGTGGTGTTCTGTTCCTTTAAGCTGTGCGCTCCTGTTGCCTTGTGTGTAAACGTCCGTCCTGTGTTCTATACAGAAGTGAGAGGTTCCAGCACGTGCGGATGAGGGTGGTGATTTTTATCTAGAACACTATGCACTGATCCTAAATCTGTGATGTCTCGGTCAGGTCGGAAGCCGGGTCCCGCGTTTAAGCAGCCTTGCCTGCCCTGGATAAGGATTATACCTGAGAAGCAGAGTAGCGTGATGAATGAACATGCCAGATTACATTACAGTCTGCCAGTGGGAGTGCGTCAGCCCAGGGCGGCCCTCACTAGTGCAATGAGGAGTGTATTGTGGCAGACATATGAAGTCTGTACAGTCACACACATGCAGTGTTCTGTTCTAATTTGTTTATTACGTTAACATGGCATCACCCTGTAGCTAATCTGGCATTGGCGAGTTCCCTGGTGAGCGTTCTATGGTAGGATACGATTGTATAGCTCTTATTATATTGTGCTGTTACACTATAAAGAAAGCAGACATGGCAGCTCCAACAGTTTATAGATTTATAATGTAATGCCTAGACCTAAAGAGCCCCACTTACCTCACTTTCCATGGTATTATCAGCTGTGTATATCATGATCATCCTTTATGCAGAAGGTGCCAGCCCATTACGCAGAGTGAATCCCCAGCACACTACAAAGCTGCCATTCTGTTTTATACATAGAATACGGAAGTCTTAGTTACAGTCACTTACAGATCTGCAATAATCCATCTCCTGTGTCGCTGTGCTGCTGAGCAGGTAATGCCAGTAACAGTATTTCATGTCACAAATTGAGATCTAACTACCCTTGAGGTATTACCATAACCTCCACAGTGCACTACTAAGTCCAGCAGTCTCAGTGAGCATTGCAATTTAAGTAACGATCAACTGAGCTTGCAATCTAATAGGTTGTATAAAAACGTCAGTCAGTATGAGATCATAGGCCATGCACCTCGGCAAAGCCATGCGGCACTGCAGGGGTTCCGGTATGAAAGGTCGACACATGAAAAGGTCGACATGAGTTTTTTTAACTTTTTTTGGTGTCGTTTTTTGCATAAAGTGACTGGGAACCCCAATTAGTGCACCGCGTCCCCACGCATGGCTCGCTTCGCTCGCCATGCTTCGGGCATGGTGCCTTCGCTCCGCTACCGCTTCGTTTGGCACAGATTACCGTTCCAGTCGTAGTCCACGTGGATCGTAAAGTATGGAAAAGTTCCCCAAAAGAAAAAAAAAGTTAAAAAAACGCATGTCGACCTTTTCACGTGTCGACCTTTCATGTCGACCATTTTCATGTGTCGTCCATGTCGACCATGTCAATGTCGACCAATAGTGGTCGACCTAATGACTGTCGACCATAACATGGTCGACCATGTGAACGGATACCCACTGCAGGTGGGTGGTAGGTGTAGCGTGCTGTGTGTTTTAGCTTTGAGAAGGGTGTGTCCACAATTTAAATTGCAGTGTACAGGTACAGTAAGTACACTGTGTACAGTTGTGGGTCGCGTGCACAAGCAGCCAGTACTTACCCTGGCTGCACAAATAATAATGGAACGGCCGGTACAAAGTGAGGGTATCATATATGTCAGTTCTGATGCTCTCCTGGAACGTCACATGACTCTGTTGTGTGATATTGATGACTTTGGGGGTCATTCTGACCCGCTCGCTGCTTTTTATCGCAGCCAATCGAACGGGTACCCACTGCGCATGCTCCGGAGCCATAGTGCGCCGGCACATGCCAGAAGGCCGTAGCTGGGCTGTGATCGCTTCTGCCTGATTGACAGTCGGAGGCGGGAGGGGGCGAAACGGCGGCGTTTGTCCGCCGTTTCGTGGGCGCGGTCCGCCCAAAGCAGGCGTGGCCGGACCAAATGGGGGGCGGGCCGCAGCGGCTGCGTGACGTCACACGCTGCCGCCGGGGAGCGAGGAGTAGCTCCCGGCCAGCGTGCTAAAGCTGCGTTGGTCGGGAGCTACTCTTGAAGTGCAAAGGCATCGCCGCTGTGCAATGCCTTTGCACTTCTGCGAGGGGGGGGCACTGACATGCGGGGCGGGAGAGCCCTGTGCTGGGCGTCCGTCCCCCCCCCCCCCGCATGTCAGTGGTCGTAACGCACAGCTATGATCATCTCGGACTGAGGGCCTTTGTGCACTGTTAACATTGTAAAGCTTAAAGAATGGCACAATATAATTAGACACACGGGTTATACTACAGTAGGTCCACATCGGAACCAAACACATCCGTTACGCAGGATACCACAGACTATACACAGGAAAAAAAACCACCCGGAAAGAAACCCCACACTCGTCCTGCATACAGTAGGTTCATCCTATATCGCAAATGGTAACCCTAAAAAGAAGACGCATGAAAGAAGTCCACGAGAAAATGATACATGGAAATAACTCTGCTGTCATAATGTAATTACCATGTGGGTGTTCCTCATAGAACCCCCACAGGCGGAGGTGGTAGATTGTACTGTTATAGTGTCTATTTCCCAACGTGATAAAATGTTATATTATTATTGTGACTTATTAACAAGATGCTACTAAATCCCATGGGGGGGTTAGAAAGGCTGGGGCATTCTGTAACGCGCATCGCTATCGCTGGTGCTAGATTGGCCTGCATGCAGGCTCAATCTATCAGGTCGCTCACTTCACCCGCTGGGTGAAATGAGCGGCCCCCCGTCTCCCCCCGCATGCTCAGCACACCGCTCTGTGCTGAGTGGGGGGGAGAGATGTGTGCTGAGCTTTTCGCTCAGCACACATCTCTCCCCAAATCGGGCCGTGAATACGGCCCTTAAGTCCGACTGCCCTGCCTCAATTAATCCTATTAAAGGCCAAGATAAAGATGGCTCTATCTGTATGTACATATATTTCATTGCAGTCACTATTCACATGAAAGGTGTTGCTGTAAGCGTTCAGGTACAAAATTCCGTGTAAGAGCTTTCACATGACTCGGTGAAGAGTCCCTGCAGTGTTTACATTGTCACTCTGTACTTTGTGAGCCAGATCATTCCTACAATGATTCATATCCCAAAATCTCCCCTGTGCATTCTCGAATAACCAGATTCCTGTAAAGCACCTTTTGCCCTGCTCGTACAAATGCACATTCACCTAGAGCAGAATTCCATTCTTTGTCGTGCCCAATCTCCAATCTAAAGTGATGGGGGGGGGGGGGAATGAGCAATTGTGCTGTTCTATCGTGCCCAGAGAGGTCGAGCTTAGCTGCGTAAAGCACCTAAACCAGACCTAAGTAATGGGCGCGGCGCGAAAAGTCGCATTTGGGCGGCCAAACAGGTCACCTTTTTTTTTCCCCAGCTCGCTGCCCATAGGGGGGGTGTGAGCAATGCCAGCGTCGTCAGCTGATTGTGAACGAATGGAGCTACAATTGAATAGCTATGTTCAGCACCATCTTCTGGAATTGAATTTCATCCCTAGTGTCTATACCAGAGGTTCCCAAACTGTGTGCTGTGGCTCCCTGGGGTGCCTCGGGACACTTGCAGGGGTGCCCTGGGTTGGTGGTCCAGGACCAATTCAAATTATTCATGGTCAATATAATAGGCAAAACCAGCGCTGGTGGCTGCCAGTCATAAAATATGTGGCCAAACAGAAGCAAATCTTGTCCCTCACCACACAACTGACCCTAAGGATGACATATAAACGCGATCTACTTAATGTAATATTTCTTTCTAAATTTCTCAAGAAGAAATTTTTGGCCTAGGTGTGCCGTGAAAAAAATTCTGATATTCTAGGGTGCCGTGATTCAAAAAAGTTTGGAAACCACTGGTCTATACAGTTCTAGATGACCGGTGTGTCGGAGACGCTGCGAGAGAAGTAGCGTACCATTAAGTTTTGCGTCTTATTCGCAGACGCACTAAAACACCACTCTGTGTACAATAGATGCTGGGCTGTAACTTTTACCGCACAGGAATTAGATTTAAAAACATAAAAGTCGCAGATGAAGCGCAGCGTAACTTGGCGTGAAGAAAACCCTCATCAGAGCGCTTCTTACACAGATGTACAAATGTCACACCAAATTGTTCAGTGTAATCTAGCAGTGAAGTTCGGTGGCTCCCAGTTGTAATACTTATACAAATAAGATGCAAATTTAGAGCCATCTGGCGCACTGAGAAGGGCAGTTTGGCGCGACGCCAGCAACAATGAATGCGGACGCGTCTGTAACATCGTGTTTATATCGTTGGAAGTTAGAAAGGGATACTGTCAGAATCTCGTTACTCATGGAATAACCTGTTCTGTTCCTAATTAGCCACACCTTATGTTGTGACAGTTATGTTATACAATGAGCAAGCCATGTGGTGACCCCTAGACGCCATCAGACAGGACCCTGTGTGTAGATAGGTGATACAGTGTATATCTACGTAGTGTTCACTCTAGAATCCGGGCAGGGCGCCGGACCTAGAGGGGCACGAGCGTGTGCTGCGAAAAGGCGGCGTGGCCACGCAAAATAGGGGGCGGAGTCATTACGTGTAATAAAAGTGGGCTGTTCAGCCCACAGACGTAAAAAAAGGGGGCGTTGGGCGGCGTCACTGTTGAGGGTGTGCTCAGCACCTACGGAGGTGCTGTGCTTCCCCCAAGCGCGCTCTCAGCGTGAATGGATGCCGCGCGCATGCGCACGGCATCTTGACACGCTGGGAGGGCAGGAAGCGGGCGGCTGTTTTAGCAGGGCGCCGCAGAAAGGGCAGGGCGGGTTTTGCCCTTAAAAAATCAGGCAGGGCGCTGCGCCCTGCTAAAACAGCCTAGTGTGAACACTACTACAGATAGGAATTGCAGTATTTGCCCAAGCGGAGCATGACCGCATGCTTGTAGCAGGTAACGCACAGCAGGGATTTTAGGCATAGGCGTATCTCACTCTGTGGCATCACAAGTCACAAACACACACTAACCTGCTACATAGACTGTGCGACTGTGCTGCACTCACTCTGCGACATCACCATCCAGTCACACACTAACCTGCTACATTGACTGTGTGATTACACTATGATCACTCTGTGACATCACCATCCAATCACACACTAACCTGCTACATAGACTGTGTGACTGCTATGTTTTCTCTATGTGACATCACCATCCAGTCACTCACTAACCTGCTACATAGACTGTGTGACTGCTATGTTTTCTCTATGTGACATCACCATCCAGTCACTCACTAACCTGCTACATAGACAGTGTGACTGCTATGTTTTCTCTCTGTGACATCACCATCCAATCACACTCTAACCTGCTACATAGACTGTGTGACTGTGCTGTGACATCATCCAATCACACACTAACCTGCTACGTACTGTAGACTGTGTGGCTGTCACTCTGTGACATCATAATCCAGTCACACACTTCGCAGCTACATACACCATGTGACTGCGCTGCGCTCACTCTGTGACATCACTATCCAATCGTACAATAGAAATGCAGATTGATCTCCCTTTGCGCTCCCCCTGGATGCAGGCAGGTGGCTGGATCACAGAAGGAACACCCACTTCCAACAAATAAGTATAGAATTAAAGAGATTGGTGACGAGCCTCTTGCGCTCCCAGGTGAATTACGGCAATCTCGCACAACGATCAATGAATATGGATCTGGCACAAGGAAATTTATGGAGACGATCTTGCATATTAGTTCAGTCCCGCATACACATAATCAGGGCTTAAAGTGGTCCTGGAGAGGTGGTGGTACTCATTTACCCCTCACCTACACCCCCCTTCCCCCCCACCCTCACATTAAGCAGGGCCAGTGCTAGTGTTTTCGGCAACTCCTCCAAGCTAAAAATTAGTGCCCTACTTCCCATACATTATAAAGGGACATTGATATCACAAAGAAGCAGCGTGGTCACAAAATAGTACCCCCTGGTTCATATTACACATAGTAATGCCCCTTATTCAGGTTACATCACTCAGTAGTGCCCTTTATTCACATTGCACTACACAATGGTACCCTCTGTACATGTTATGCCACACAGTAGTGCCTCTTAGATACAATGCCCACAGTAGTGCCCCTTATACACAATTCCCACAGTAGTAGTGCCCCTTACACATAATGCCCACCGTTGTAGTGCCCCTTACACATAATGATCGCAGTAGTACCGCTTATACACATAATGCCCACAATAGTAGTGCCGCTGATGCACAATTCCCACAGTAGTAGTACCCCTTACACATAATGCCCACCGTTGTAGTGCCCCTTACACATAATGATCGCAGTAGTACCGCTTATACACATAATGCCCACAATAGTAGTGCCGCTGATACACAATTCCCACAGTAGTAGTACCCCTTACACATAATGCCCACCGTTGTAGTGCCCCTTACACATAATGATCGCAGTAGTACCGCTTATACACATAATGCCCACAATAGTAGTGCCGCTGATACACAATTCCCACAGTAGTAGTACCCCTTACACATAATGCCCACCGTTGTAGTGCCCCTTACACATAATGATCGCAGTAGTACCGCTTATACACATAATGCCCACAGCGTGCCGCTGATACACAATTCCCACAGTAGTAGTACCCCTTACACATAATGATCGCAGTAGTACCGCTTATACACATAATGCCCACAGCGTGCCGCTTATTCACATTTCTGCATCTGTCACTCCAGCAGCTCACCGCCTGTGTCCCTGTAGAAGCTCCATGCCCTGTATCCCTCCAGCAGCTTTCCCACCACTCTTGTCCCTCCAGCCCCCTCTCATCTTGTCTTCAAAACGCAAAGAGCCTGCTCCTCTTCATGGGCCGTCTTGACTTAAGCAGCGGTGACTGTATGACATCACATACGTCATGTCAGAAAATTATCCACTGGGACCTGAGGAGGGGATGAATGCTGTCCAACAGACACGGCGTGTGTGAGTACCAAGAGGGGTGGGCTGTAAATGGAGGAGAACCATGGAGCCACCAGGACCTGAGGAAGGGTGAGGTGGCTGCAGCTCATCAGTAACTCTAGCACCGCCTGCATCATCTATTGGTGTAGGTGATGGGGCAGGATTTTCTGTTAGAACTACTGTGCAGGGCAATGGAGGAGGTGGAACTAGTTCCCCCTACCATTACATGTGGTGGAACTCCGTTCCCCCTCGTCCATCCCCACTTTAACCCCTGCACATAATGGTTTCTTTAAACTTGACCCTCAAAATCAAAAATGGACTTACATTAGATTTCACTCTCGCGTTCATATAATGGTTTCTTTTTCCTCCTTTCAGAAGTTGTCCTCTCCGACACGCAAGCAGTTGATTTTTTTTTTTTTTTTATTTTTTTTTTTAAATTCATAAATAATTTATTTAAAAAACAAAAAAAGCCCTGATTGCGGCAACAGAATTTCAGGGAACAGTAAAAACATATAGACGCCAGTGTACGGATAATTCAATAGTCTCACTTCAGCCGGGTCCTTTCAGGAAGCTAGGTGCTGGCAAACCTCTGCAGCGGTAATCACCCCACTTCTCCCTTCCTTTCACGGCCCCCGAGCGGACGTCTGGACATCTGGCGGGTGGACTGCTTGTGTGTCGGAGAGGAGGAAAATAAACCATTATATGCACGCAAGAGTGAAATCTAATGTAAGTCCATTTCTGATTTTGAGGCTGAAGTTTAAAGAAACCTTTATGTGTATGCGGGACTGAACTAATATGTAAGTTCGTCTCATTAAATTTCCTTGTGCCAGATCCGTATTCATAGATCGGTGTGTGAGACTGCCGTAATTCACCTGGGAGCGCAAGAGGCTGGTCACCAATTTCATCACTATCCAATCACACACTAACCTGCTACATAGACTATAGGATCAGGACTAGATGGGACATTACCGTTAATCTGGAAGGCTACATGTGACCCTCTTAGAGGCTACCATCTGTGCGTTGCTCGGCCCCCGTGCGCCGTCTGTGCGTTGCTCGGCCCCCGTGCGCCGTCTGTGCGTTGCTCGGCCCCCGTGCGCCGTCTGTGCGTTGCTCGTACACTGGCTGTTTCAGTACTTACCCCTTTTCAGACATAGGTGACGGACCAGATTATTTCTGGTCGTCACCAGTCATCTCCAAGCACTACTATGGCAGCCAATTAGACCAATTTATGCATGACCCGGGAAAAACGCTGGTACCGAGCAGGGTCACGGTCCCAGGTCACCCAACCAGGGTTGGGTCTGTTCACACATAGCCGAGCCCCAGGAAACACCCGGGTATTTGGTGCGTGTGGGAAAGGGCTGGTGCTGAGGATAATATGGTGCTTTGTCTGCATCTGGTTCCTCTTCTGCTGAGCAGAGCAGTAATCCTGCCGCAGTGTTACACAAATCACTCAGATTAACCGGATATCCGTCTGACATAGACCTTACACCGTGTCTTGTCTGTCAGGAGGCAATCAGTGGTGTCATGACCTTCTGCTGCCAGTGACTCCCTATCCTGCTAGTCTCACCCCTGCCCTGATACCACACCCCTGACACACAATGATCCCTATACACAGGTCACCCTGATCCCTATACACAGGTCACCCTGATACACACTGATCCCTATACACAGGTCACCCTGATACACACTGATCCCTATACACAGGTCACCCTGATCCCTATACACAGGTCACCCTGATGCACACTGATCCCTATACACAGGTCACCCTGATGCACACTGATCCCTATACACAGGTCACCCTGATACACACTGATCCCTATACACAGGTCACCCTGATCCCTATACACAGGTCACCCTGATACACACTGATCCCTATACACAGGTCACCCTGATACACACTGATCCCTATACACAGGTCACCCTGATGCGCACTGATCCCTATACACAGGTCACCCTGATGCACACTGATCCCTATACACAGGTCACCCTGATACACACACTATCCCTATACACAGGTCACCCTGATACACACACTATCCCTATACACAGGTCACACTGATACACACTGATCCCTATACACAGGTCACACCAATATTACACACCTAATACACAGTGATCCCTATACACAGTTCACCCTGATACACACTGGTCCCTATACACAGGTCACACTGATATCACACACCTGATACACACTGATCCCTATACACAGGTCACACTGATATCACACACCTGATGCACACTGATCCCTATACACAGGTCACACCGATATCACACCCCTGATACACACTGATCCCTATACACAGGTCACACTGATATCACACACCTGATACACACTGATCACTATACACAGGTCACCCTGATACACACTCTATCCCTATACACAGGTCACACTGATACACACTGGTCCCTATACACAGGTCACACTGATATCACACACCTGATGCACACTGATCCCTATACACAGGTCACACTAATATCCCACCCCTGATACACACTCTATCCCTATACACAGGTCACACTGATAGCCCAACCCTGATACACACTGATCCCTATACACAGGTCACCCTGATACACACTCTATCCCTATACACAGGTCACACTGATAGCCCAACCCTGATACACACTGATCCCTATACACAGGTCACCCTGATGCACACTGATTCCTATACACAGGTCACCCTGATCCCTATACACAGGTCACCCTGATCCACACTGATCCCTATACACAGGTCACCCTGATACACACACTATCCCTATACACAGGTCACCCTGATACACACACTATCCCTATACACAGGTCACACTGATACACACACTATCCCTATACACGGGTCACACCAATATTACACACCTAATACACAGTGATCCCTATACACACTGATCCCTATACACAGGTCACACCGATATCACACCCCTGATACACACTGATCACTATACACAGGTCACACTGATATCACACACCTGATACACACTGATCCCTATACACAGGTCACCCTGATACACACTGATCCCTATACACAGGTCACCCTGATCCCTATACACAGGTCACCCTGATGCACACTGATCCCTATACACAGGTCACCCTGATACACACTGATCCCTATACACAGGTCACCCTGATGCGCACTGATCCCTATACACAGGTCACCCTGATGCGCACTGATCCCTATACACAGGTCACCCTGATGCGCACTGATCCCTATACACAGGTCACCCTGATGCACACTGATCCCTATACACAGGTCACCCTGATACACACACTATCCCTATACACAGGTCACCCTGATACACACACTATCCCTATACACAGGTCACACTGATACACACACTATCCCTATACACAGGTCACACCAATATTACACACCTAATACACAGTGATCCCTATACACAGTTCACCCTGATACACACTGATCCCTATACACAGGTCACACCGATATCACACCCCTGATACACACTGATCCCTATACACAGGTCACACTGATATCACACACCTGATACACACTGATCCCTATACACAGGTCACACCGATATCACACCCCTGATACACACTGATCCCTATACACAGGTCACACTGATATCACACACCTGATACACACTGATCCCTATACACAGGTCACACTGATATCACACACCTGATGCACACTGATCCCTATACACAGGTCACACTGATATCACACACCTGATGCACACTGGTCCCTATACACAGGTCACTGATATTACACACCTGATACACACTGGTCCCTATACACAGGTCACACCGATATTACACCCCTGATACACACTGATCCCTATACACAGGTCACACTGATATCACACACCTGATGCACACTGATCCCTATACACAGGTCACACTGATATCACACACCTGATACACACTGATCCCTATACACAGGTCACACCGATATCACACCCCTGATACACACTGATCCCTATACACAGGTCACACTAATATCACACACCTGATACACACTGATCACTATACACAGGTCACACTAATATCCCACCCCTGATACACACTGATCCCTATACACAGGTCACCCTGATACACACTCTATCCCTATACACAGGTCACACTGATAGCCCAACCCTGATACACACTGATCCCTATACACAGGTCACCCTGATACACACACTATCCCTATACACAGGTCACCCTGATCCCTATACACAGGTCACCCTGATCCCTATACACAGGTCACCCTGATCCCTATACACAGGTCACCCTGATCCCTATACACAGGTCACCCTGATCCCTATACACAGGTCACCCTGATCCACACTGATCCCTATACACAGGTCACCCTGATACACACACTATCCCTATACACAGGTCACCCTGATACACACACTATCCCTATACACAGGTCACACTGATACACACACTATCCCTATACACGGGTCACACCAATATTACACACCTAATACACAGTGATCCCTATACACAGGTCACACTAATATCACACACCTGATACACACTGATCCCTATACACAGGTCACACTGATATCACACACCTGATGCACACTGATCCCTATACACAGGTCACACTGATATCACACACCTGATACACACTGATCCCTATACACAGGTCACACCGATATCACACCCCTGATACACACTGATCCCTATACACAGGTCACACTAATATCACACACCTGATACACACTGATCACTATACACAGGTCACACTGATACACACTGGTCCCTATACACAGGTCACACTGATATCACACACCTGATGCACACTGATCCCTATACACAGGTCACACTAATATCCCACCCCTGATACACACTGATCCCTATACACAGGTCACCCTGATACACACTCTATCCCTATACACAGGTCACACTGATAGCCCAACCCTGATACACACTGATCTCTATACACAGGTCACACCAATATTACACACCTAATACACAGTGATCCCTATACACAGTTCACCCTGATACACACTGGTCCCAATACACAGGTCACACTGATATCACACACCTGTTGCACACTGATCCCTATACACAGGTCACACCGATATCACACCCCTGATACACACTGATCACTATACACAGGTCACACTGATATCCTTCCCCTAACACAAACTGATCCCTATACACAGGTCACCCTGATAACCCACCCCTGATACACACTGATTCCTATAAACAGGTCACAGTGATATCACACACCTGACACACACCGATCCTTATACACAGGTCACCCTGATATATACTGATCCCTATATACAGGTCACACTTGTTTTTCACTCTTCATTGTCAGAGAAATGCTGCAACATGGCAGAGTGTTGAACATTAGGCGACTGTAAGTAGTAATTAGCAATGACTGCACCCATACCACGCCAGGGACACGATCCCTGCAACACTCCCTGAAGGACATGGAGTAAAGGGCCCCATACATCTGTCAGCCATTTCCTTTATCGGCGACCATCGATCCGTCGGTGAAAGTGGGAAATTGTTAAAAATCCTCCATTTACTGATCCCTATTGAACATTCCTGCGGTCCCGGATGAAAAATGGTGACAATGAGTGGCGGGTTAAGGGTTGTGTAGTTTGTAGGTCGGCACCACTAAACATCACAGGTGCTATGTGGACAGAAGACGTGGTGTGTTCCCATGGCCTGTACACACTAGGGGCAGACGTGGTGGGCGTCCTCGTCATGTACACAGCTGAAGGACTGCCTATACATTTGTGCTCTCATAGCTTTACATTGGTTGTTGTAGTGTTTCTTTGCCGACTGTCTCCACCCGTCACTGATTACTGTGCGCTGCACTGTTTTATGTAATGGTGGTTTTCATTAGAATCCCGGCTTTCTCTACACAAATGCAGTTATATTTGTCTTTTCTTACAGACTCTAAATGGCTTCTAGGAAGTCCACGTCAGATATACATGGTAAGACTATATAACATGAACGATTGCACAGTTCGTAATAATGACCTAGTTTAGGTGGTCATTCCGAGTTGTTCGCTCGCTAGCAGTTTTTAGCAGCCGTGCAAACGCTATGCCGCCTCCCACTGGGAGTGTATTTTAGCTTAGCAGAAGTGCGAACGAAAGGATCGCAGAGCGGCTACAAAATAATTTTGTGCAGTTTCAGAGTAGCTTCAGACCTACTCAGCGCTTGCGATGACTTCAGACTGTTCAGTTCCTGTTTTGACGTCACAAACACGCCCTGCGTTCGCTCAGCCACGCCTGCGTTTTTCCGCACACTCCCTGAAAACGGTCAGTTGACACCCAGAAACGCCCTCTTCATGTCAATCACTCTGCGGCCAGCAGTGCGACTGAAAAGCTTTGCTGGACCCTGTGTGAAACTACATCATTCGTTGTAATAGTACGTTGTGCGTGCGCATTGCGCCGCATGCGCAGAAGTGCGTTTTTTTTGCCTCATTGCTGCACAGCGAACTAATGCAGCTAGCGATCAACTCAGAATGACCTCCTTAGGCCAAGCCCTTCCTCGCATAATTACTTCATTTCCCAGATATAATACTTTTGTCTTTACTCTGAAAAATGTATATTCAAAAACAAAAAAATTAAACTAATTTTTATGCTTGGATGGATCTTTTCCATAGAACCTGGCCCCTAGCAGGTCTTTGGTGATGTACCAGTTGCATACATAGATCTGTAATGGAAAGCTGTCCTCATACAGATGATAATCATTGTGACGTTATCTGTCATTCAGTGTTGCTGCGTCTTCTCCCCCAGGGCCCTTCAGTTACCTAGAGGACGTCCCCTTCAAGATCGGCGAGAAGTTTAGAGTGCCGGATAAAGTTGGCTTGCCTGTTGGGTTCTGTGTGCCGGACATCAGCCAGATAATTGGCGAGGTTCAGGTGAGTGTCTCTAGCCAGGATTACACTGTATCTGCTGTTTGTGGAATGGTTAACGCTGCTCAATGGAGAGTATCGCCGCTTGCACATCCACGTAATGCCATACAAGTGATCTCTTTTGCCGCTTGCACATCCACATAATGACATACAAGGGATCTCTCTTGCTGCTTGCGCATCCACATAATGACATACAAGGGATCTCTTTCTCCGCTTGCACATCCACGTAATGACATACAAGGGATCTCTTTTGCCGCTTGCACATCCACATAATGACATACAAAGGATCTCTTTTGCTGCTTGCGCATCCACATAATGACATACAAGGGATCTCTTTTGCCGCTTGCGCATCCACATAATGACATACAAGGGATCTCTTTCTCCGCTTGCACATCCACGTAATGACATACAAGGGATCTTTCTCCGCTTGCACATCCACATAATGACATACAAGGGATCTCTTTTGCCGCTTGCGCATCCACATAATTACATACAAGGGATCTCTTTTGCCGCTTGCGCATCCACATAATGACATACAAGGGATCTCTTTTGCCGCTTGCACATCCACATAATGACATACAAGGGATCTCTTTCGCCACTTGCACATCCACGTAATGACATACAAGGGATCTCTTTCTCCGCTTGCACATCCACATAATGACATACAAGGGATCTCTTTCGCCGCTTGCGCATCCACATAATTACATACAAGGGATCTCTTTTGCCGCTTGCGCATTCACATAATGACATACAAGGGATCTCTTTTGCCGCTTGCACATCCACATAATGACATACAAGGGATCTCTTTTGCCGCTTGCGCATCCACATAATTACATACAAGGGATCTCTTTCGCCGCTTGCGCATCCACATAATGACATACAAGGGATCTCTTTTGCCGCTTGCGCATCCACATAATTACATACAAGGGATCTCTTTTGCCGCTTGCGCATCCACATAATGACATACAAGGGATCTCTTTTGCCGCTTGCGCATCCACATAATTACATACAAGGGATCTTTCTCCGCTTGCACATCCACATAATGACATACAAGGGATCTCTTTCGCCGCTTGCGCATCCACATAATGACATACAAGGGATCTCTTTCTCCGCTTGCACATCCACATAATGACATACAAGGGATCTCTTTTGCCGCTTGCACATCCACATAATGACATACAAGGGATCTCTTTTGCCGCTTGCACATCCACATAATTACATACAAGGGATCTCTTTTGCCGCTTGCACATCCACATAATGACATACAAGGGATCTCTTGCTGCTTGCACATCCACATAATGACATACAAGGGATCTCTTTTGCCGCTTGCACATCCACATAATGACATACAAGGGATCTCTTTTGCCGCTTGCACATCTACATAATGACATACAAGGGATCTCTTTCTCCGCTTGCACATCCACATAATGACATACAAGGGATCTCTTTTGCCGCTTGCGCATCCACATAATGACATACAAGGGATCTCTTTTGCCGCTTGCGCATCCACATAATGACATACAAAGGATCTCTTTTGCCGCTTGCACATCCACGTAATGACATACAAAGGATCTCTTTCTCCGCTTGCACATCCACATGACATACAAGGGATCTCTTTTGCCGCTTGCACATCCACATAATGACATACAAGGGATCTCTTTCGCCGCTTGCGCATCCACATAATTACATACAAGGGATCTCTTTTGCCGCTTGCGCATTCACATAATGACATACAAGGGATCTCTTTTGCCGCTTGCACATCCACATAATGACATACAAGGGATCTCTTTTGCCGCTTGCGCATCCACATAATTACATACAAGGGATCTCTTTCGCCGCTTGCGCATCCACATAATGACATACAAGGGATCTCTTTTGCCGCTTGCGCATCCACATAATTACATACAAGGGATCTCTTTTGCCGCTTGCGCATCCACATAATGACATACAAGGGATCTCTTTTGCCGCTTGCGCATCCACATAATTACATACAAGGGATCTTTCTCCGCTTGCACATCCACATAATGACATACAAGGGATCTCTTTCGCCGCTTGCGCATCCACATAATGACATACAAGGGATCTCTTTCTCCGCTTGCACATCCACATAATGACATACAAGGGATCTCTTTTGCCGCTTGCACATCCACATAATGACATACAAGGGATCTCTTTTGCCGCTTGCACATCCACATAATTACATACAAGGGATCTCTTTTGCCGCTTGCACATCCACATAATGACATACAAGGGATCTCTTGCTGCTTGCACATCCACATAATGACATACAAGGGATCTCTTTTGCCGCTTGCACATCCACATAATGACATACAAGGGATCTCTTTTGCCGCTTGCACATCTACATAATGACATACAAGGGATCTCTTTCTCCGCTTGCACATCCACATAATGACATACAAGGGATCTCTTTTGCCGCTTGCGCATCCACATAATGACATACAAGGGATCTCTTTTGCCGCTTGCGCATCCACATAATGACATACAAAGGATCTCTTTTGCCGCTTGCACATCCACGTAATGACATACAAGGGATCTCTTTCTCCGCTTGCACATCCACATGACATACAAGGGATCTCTTTTGCCGCTTGCACATCCACATAATGACATACAAGGGATCTCTTTCGCCGCTTGCGCATCCACATAATGACATACAAGGGATCTCTTTCTCCGCTTGCACATTCTCATTATGCCATACAAGGGATCTCTCTGAGTTTGGAGCATACACAGTAAAGCACTGACACATAGCAAGTGGATTTAAGTATTAAAGTTCAGCGACTCCAGTCATGGCTGTCACAGGTGCTCTGCTGAGTCCCCGTCAGCTCTTAAGCATATTCTTTTTCTCTAACGTCCTAAGTGGATGCTGGGGACTCCGTCAGGACCATGGGGAATAGCGGCTCCGCAGGAGACAGGGCACAAAAAGTAAGCTTTTAGGATCACATGGTGTGTACTGGCTCCTCCCCCTATGACCCTCCTCCAAGCCTCAGTTAGGTTTTTGTGCCCGTCCGAGCAGGGTGCAATCTAGGTGGCTCTCCTAAAGAGCTGCTTAGAAAAAGTTTTTTAGGTTTTTTATTTTCAGTGAGTCCTGCTGGCAACAGGCTCACTGCATCGAGGGACTTAGGGGAGAGAATTTCAACTCACCTGCGTGCAGGATGGATTGGATTCTTAGGCTACTGGACACCATTAGCTCCAGAGGGAGTCGGAACACAGGTCTCACCCTGGGGTTCGTCCCGGAGCCGCGCCGCCGACCCCCCTTACAGATGCTGAAGATTGAAGGTCCGGAAACAGGCGGCAGAAGGCTCTTCAGTCTTCATGAAGGTAGCGCACAGCACTTCAGCTGTGCGCCATTGTTGTCACACACTTCACACCAGACGGTCACGGAGGGTGCAGGGCGCTGCTGGGGGCGCCCTGGGCAGTAATATATATTACCTTTTATGGCAAAAGAATACATCACATATAGCCATTAAGGCTATATGTATGTATTTAACCCATGCCAAATGTCTAAAACTCCGGGAGAAAAGGCCGCCGGAATAGGGGGCGGGGCTTATTCTCCTCAGCACACAGCGCCATTTCCCTGCTCGGCTCCGCTGTGAGGAAGGCTCCCAGGACTCTCCCCTGCACTGCACTACAGAAACAGGGTAAAACAGAGAGGGGGGGCATATTTTGGCGATATTTTTATATATTTAAGCGGCTATAAGGAACAACACTTATATAGGGTTGTTCCCATATATATTATAGCGCTTGGGTGTGTGCTGGCAAACTCTCCCTCTGTCTCCCCAAAGGGCTAGTGGGGTCCTGTCTTCGATAAGAGCATTCCCTGTGTGTCTGCTGTGTGTCGGTACGTGTGTGTCGACATGTATGAGGACGATGTTGGCGTGGAGGCAGAGCAATTGCCGATAATGGTGATGTCACCCCCAGGGAGTCGACACCGGAATGGATGGCTTTGTTTATGGAATTACGTGATAATGTCAGCACATTACAAAAATCAGTTGACGACATGAGACGGCCGGCAAACCAGTTAGTACCAGCCCAGGCGTCTCAGACACCGTCAGGGGCTGTAAAGCGCCCTTTACCTCAGTCGGTCGACACAGACCCAGACACAGACACTGAATCTAGTGTCGACGGTGATGAAACAAACGTATTTTCAAGTAGGGCCACACGTTATATGATCACGGCAATGAAGGAGGCTTTGCATATCTCTGATACTACAAGTACCACAAAAAGGGGTATTATGTGGGGGGTGAAAAAACTACCTGTAGTTTTTCCTGAATCAGAGGAATTAAATGATGTATGTGATGAAGCGTGGGTTAACCCAGATAGAAAAGTGCTAATTTCAAAAAAGTTATTAGCATTATACCCTTTCCCGCCAGAGGTTAGGGCGCGCTGGGAAACACCCCCTAGGGTGGATAAGGCGCTAACACGCTTATCAAAACAAGTGGCGTTACCGTCTCCTGATACGGCCGCCCTCAAGGATCCAACTGATAGGAGGCTGGAAACTACCCTGAAAAGTATATACACACATACTGGTGTTATACTGCGACCAGCCATCGCCTCAGCCTGGATGTGCAGTGCTGGGGTCGTCTGGTTGGATTCCCTGACTGAAAATATTGATACCCTGGATAGGGACAGTATTTTATTGACTATAGAGCAATTAAAGGATGCTTTCCTTTATATGCGAGATGCGCAGAGAGATATTTGCACTCTGGCATCGAGAGTAAATGCGATGTCCATATCTGCCAGAAGGAGTTTATGGACGCGACAGTGGTCAGGTGATGCGGATTCCAAACGACATATGGAAGTATTGCCGTATAAAGGGGAGGAATTATTTGGGGTCGGTCTATCGGATCTGGTGGCTACGGCAACTGCCGGAAAATCCACTTTTTTACCTCAGACCCCCTCCCAACAGAAAAAGACACCGTCTTTTCAGCCGCAGTCCTTTCGTTCCTATAAGAACAAGCGGACAAAAGGACAGTCATATCTGCCTCGGGGCAGAGGAAGGGGTAAGAGAGGGCAGCAAGCAGCCCCTGCCCAGGAACAGAAGCCCTCCCAGGGTTCTGCAAAGCCCTCAGCATGACGCTGGGGCCTTACAAGCGGACTCAGGAACGGTGGGGGGTCGACTCAAGAATTTCAGCGCACAGTGGGCTTGCTCACAGGTGGACCCCTGGATTCTACAGGTAGTATCTCAGGGTTACAGGTTGGAATTCGAGAAGTCTCCCCCTCGCCGGTTCCTAAAGTCTGCTTTGCCAACGTCTCCCTCGGACAGGGCGACGGTATTGGAAGCCATTCACAAGCTGTTTGCTCAGCAGGTGATAGTCAAGGTACCCCTCCTACAACAGGGAAAGGGGTATTACTCCACGCTATTTGTGGTACCGAAGCCGGACGGCTCGGTAAGACCTATTCTAAATCTCAAATCTTTGAACCTGTACATACAAAAATTCAAGTTCAAGATGGAGTCACTCAGAGCAGTGATAGCGAATCTGGAAGAAGGGGACTTTATGGTGTCCCTGGACATAAAGAACGCTTACCTGCATGTCCCAATTTGCCCTTCACATCAAGGGTACCTCAGGTTCGTGGTGCAAAACTGTCATTATCAGTTTCAGACGCTGCCGTTTGGATTGTCCACGGCACCTCGGGTCTTCACTAAGGTAATGGCCGAAATGATGATCCTTCTCCGAAGAAGAGGCGTATTAATTATCCCTTACTTGGACGATCTCCTGATAAGGGCAAGATCCAGAGAACAGCTGGAAGACGGAGTAGCACTAACCCAACTAGTGCTGCAACAACACGGGTGGATTCTGAATTTTCCAAAATCTCAGTTGACCCCGACGACACGTCTGCTGTTCCTGGGAATGATTCTGGACACGGTTCAGAAAAAGGTGTTTCTTCCGGAGGAGAAAGCCAGGGAGTTATCCGAACTTGTCAGGAACCTCCTAAAACCAGGGACAGTGTCTGTGCATCAATGCACAAGAGTCCTGGGAAAGATGGTGGCTTCTTACGAAGCGATTCCATTCGGCAGATTCCACGCACAAACTTTTCAGTGGGATCTGCTGGACAAATGGTCCGGATCGCATCTGCAGATGCATCAGCGGATAACCTTATCGCCACGGACAAGGGTGTCTCTTCTGTGGTGGTTGCAGAGTGCTCATCTGTTAGAGGGCCGCAGATTCGGCATACAGGACTGGGTCCTGGTGACCACGGATGCCAGTCTGAGAGGCTGGGGAGCGGTCACACAAGGAAGAAACTTCCAGGGAGTATGGTCAAGCCTGGAGATGTCTCTTCACATAAATATACTGGAGCTAAGAGCGATTTACAATGCTCTAAGTCTGGCAAAACCCCTGCTTCAGGGTCAGCCGGTGTTGATCCAGTCGGACAACATCACGGCAGTCGCCCACGTAAACAGACAGGGCGGCACAAGAAGCAGGACAGCAATGGCAGAAGCTGCAAGGATTCTTCGCTGGGCGGAAGATCATGTGATAGCACTGTCAGCAGTATTCATTCCGGGAGTGGACAACTGGGAAGCGGACTTCCTCAGCAGACACGATCTACACCCGGGAGAGTGGGGACTTCATCCAGAAGTCTTCCACATGATTGTGAACCGTTGGGAAAAACCAATGGTGGATATGATAGCGTCCCGCCTCAACAAAAAACTGGACAGGTATTGCGCCAGGTCAAGAGATCCTCAGGCAATAGCTGTGGACGCTCTGGTAACACCGTGGGTGTTCCAGTCAGTGTATGTGTTCCCTCCTCTGCCTCTCATACCAAAAGTACTGAGAATTATACGGCAAAAGGGAGTAAGAACGATACTAGTGGCTCCGGATTGGCCAAGAAGAACTTGGTACCCGGAACTTCAAGAGATGCTCACGGAGGATCCGTGGCCTCTACCTCTAAGACGGGACCTGCTTCAGCAGGGACCGTGTCTATTCCAAGACTTACCGCGGCTGCGTTTGACGGCATGGCGGTTGAACGCCGAATTCTAAAGGAAAAAGGCATTCCGGAAGAGGTCATTCCTACACTGGTAAAGGCCAGGAAGGAGGTGACTGCACAACATTATCACCGCATTTGGAGGAAATATGTTGCGTGGTGTGAGGCCAGGAAGGCCCCCACGGAGGAATTTCAACTGGGTCGATTCCTACATTTCCTGCAAACAGGATTGTCTATGGGCCTCAAATTGGGGTCCATTAAGGTTCAAATTTCGGCCCTGTCGATTTTCTTCCAAAAAGAATTGGCTTCAGTTCCTGAAGTCCAGACTTTTGTAAAAGGAGTACTACATATACAGCCCCCGGTTGTGCCCCCAGTGGCACCGTGGGATCTTAATGTAGTCTTGGATTTTCTAAAATCCCATTGGTTTGAGCCGCTCAAATCGGTGGAGATGAAGTATCTTACATGGAAAGTAACCATGCTACTGGCCCTGGCTTCAGCCAGGAGAGTATCAGAATTGGCGGCTTTATCATATAAGAGCCCATATCTGATTTTCCATACGGACAGGGCAGAACTGCGGACGCGTCCTCATTTTCTGCCTAAGGTGGTGTCAGCGTTTCACCTGAACCAGCCTATTGTGGTGCCTGCGGCTACTAACGAGTTGGAGGATTCCAAGTTGTTGGACGTGGTCCGGGCATTGAAAATATATATTTCAAGAACGGCTGGAGTCAGAAAGTCTGACTCACTGCTTATATTGTATGCACCCAACAAGATGGGTGCTCCTGCTTCTAAGCAGACGATTGCTCGTTGGATTTGTAGCACAATTCAACTTGCACATTCTGTGGCAGGCTTGCCACAACCTAAATCTGTCAAGGCCCATTCCACAAGGAAAGTGGGCTCATCCTGGGCGGCTGCCCGGGGAGTCTCGGCATTACAACTCTGCCGAGCTGCTACTTGGTCAGGGGCAAACACGTTTGCAAAATTCTACAAATTTGATACCCTGGCTGAGGAGGACCTTGAGTTCTCTCATTCGGTGCTGCAGAGTCATCCGCACTCTCCCGCCCGTGTGGGAGCTTTGGTATAATCCCCATGGTCCTGACGGAGTCCCCAGCATCCACTTAGGACGTTAGAGAAAATAAGAATTTACTTACCGATAATTCTATTTCTCGTAGTCCGTAGTGGATGCTGGGCGCCCATCCCAAGTGCGGATTGTCTGCAATACTTGTACATAGTTATTGTTACAAAAAAATCGGGTTGTTATTTGTTGTGAGCCGTCTGTTCAGAGGCTCCTACGTTTGTCATACTGTTAACTGGGTTCAGATCACAAGTTATACGGTGTGATTGGTGTGGCTGGTATGAGTCTTACCCGGGGTTCAATATCCTTCCTTATTGTGTACGCTCGTCCGGGCACAGTACCTAACTGAGGCTTGGAGGAGGGTCATAGGGGGAGGAGCCAGTACACACCATGTGATCCTAAAAGCTTACTTTTTGTGCCCTGTCTCCTGCGGAGCCGCTATTCCCCATGGTCCTGACGGAGTCCCCAGCATCCACTACGGACTACGAGAAATAGAATTATCGGTAAGTAAATTCTTATTATTACCCAGACGAGGAATGTCGTCTATTCATCACACAGTAGTCATTGAGGTTATTGGCAAATCTATATCCTCTGGTCTGTGTGACCCCATGTTTAACTTGTTTCTGTGTCCTCTGACAGGTAACAGACCAGAGGACACAGAGACGGGTAACCATGGGGCCAAAAACAGAGCACTGCGTCTTCTGCTCTGTGTATGACCCAATGGTTACCTGTCTGTAGTCTGTATGTGTGACCCCCATGGTTACCTGTCTGTCTAGTGTGTGTGTGTGACCCCCATGGTTACCTGCCTGTCTAGTGTGTGTGTGACCCCCATGGTTACCTGCCTGTCATCTGTGTGTGTGACCCCCATGGTTACCTGCCTGTCATCTGTATGTGTGACCCCCATGGTTACCTGCCTGTCATCTGTATGTGTGACCCCCATGGTTACCTGCCTGTCGCCTGTATGTGTGACCCCCATGGTTACCTGCCTGTCGTCTGTATGTGTGACCCCCATGGTTACCTGTCTGTCATCTGTATGTGTGACCCCCATGGTTAACTGCCTGTCATCTGTATGTGTGACCCCCATGGTTACCTGCCTGTCATCTGTATGTGTGACCCCCATGGTTACCTGCCTGCCGTCTGTATGTGTGACCCCCATGGTTACCTGCCTGTCGTCTGTATGTGTGACCCCCATGGTTACCTGTCTGCCTAGTGTGTGTGTTACCCCCATGGTTACCTGCCTGTCATCTGTATGTGTGACCCCCATGGTTACCTGCCTGTCATCTATGTGTGAACCCCCATGGTTACCTGCCTGTCATCTGTATGCGTGACCCCCATGGTTACCTGCCTGTCATCTGTATGTGTGACCCCCATGGTTACCTGCCTGTCATCTGTATGTGTGACCCCCATGGTTACCTGCCTGTCATCTGTATGTGTGACCCCCATGGTTACCTGCCTGTCATCTGTATGTGTGACCCCCATGGTTACCTGCCTGTCGTCTGTATGTTAGACCCCCATGGTTACCTGTCTGTCTAGTGTGTGTGTGTGACCCCCATGGTTACCTGTCTGACTGGAGTGTGTGTGACCCCCATGGTTACCTGTCTGACTGGAGTGTGTGTGACCCCCATGGTTACCTGTCTGTCTAGTGTGTGTGTGTGTGTGTGTGTGTGTGACCCCCATGGTTACCTGTCTGTCTAGTGTGTGTGTGTGTGACCCCCATGGTTACCTGCCTGTCATCTGTATGTGTGACCCCCATGGTTACCTGCCTGTCATCTGTATGTGTGACCCCCATGGTTACCTGCCTGTCGTCTGTATGTTAGACCCCCATGGTTACCTGTCTGTCTAGTGTGTGTGTGTGACCCCCATGGTTACCTGTCTGACTGGAGTGTGTGTGACCCCCATGGTTACCTGTCTGTCTAGTGTGTGTGTGTGTGTGTGTGTGTGACCCCCATGGTTACCTGTCTGTCTAGTGTGTGTGTGTGTGTGTGTGTGTGTGTGACCCCCATGGTTACCTGTCTGTCTAGTGTGTGTGTGTGTGACCCCCATGGTTACCTGTCTGTCTAGTGTGTGTGTGTGACCCCCATGGTTACCTGCCTGTCATCTGTATGTGTGACCCCCATGGTTACCTGCCTGTCGCCTGTATGTGTGTGTGACCCCCATGGTTACCTGTCTGTCATCTGTGTGTGACCCCCATGGTTACCTGCCTGTCGAGTGTGTGTGTGAACCCCCATGGTTACCTGCCTGTCGCCTGTATGTGTGAACCCCCATGGTTACCTGCCTGTCATCTGTATGTGTGACCCCCATGGTTACCTGCCTGTCATCTGTATGTGTGACCCCATGGTTACCTGCCTGTTATCTGTGTGTGTGTGTGACCCCCATGGTTACCTGCCTGTCATCTGTATGTGTGACCCCCATGGTTACCTGCCTGTCATCTGTATGTGTGACCCCATGGTTACCTGCCTGTTATCTGTGTGTGTGTGACCCCCATGGTTACCTGTCTGTCGCCTGTATGTGTGAACCCCCATGGTTACCTGCCTGTCGTGTGTGTGTGTGTGTGTGTGTGTGTGTGTGACCCCCATGGTTACCTGTCTGTCGTCTGTGTGTGACCCCCATGGTTACCTGCCTGTCGCCTGTATGTGTGTGTGACCCCCATGGTTACCTGTCTGTCGTCTGTGTGTGACCCCCATGGTTACCTGCCTGTCGCCTGTATGTGTGTGTGACCCCCATGGTTACCTGCCTGTCTAGTGTGTGTGTGACCCCCATGGTTACCTGCCTGTTATCTGTGTGTGTGTGACCCCCATGGTTACCTGTCTGTCGCCTGTATGTGTGAACCCCCATGGTTACCTGCCTGTCGTGTGTGTGTGTGTGTGTGTGTGTGTGTGTGTGTGTGTGTGTGTGTGTGACCCCCATGGTTACCTGTCTGTCGTCTGTGTGTGACCCCCATGGTTACCTGCCTGTCGCCTGTATGTGTGTGTGACCCCCATGGTTACCTGCCTGTCTAGTGTGTGTGTGACCCCCATGGTTACCTGCCTGTCATCTGTATGTGTGACCCCCATGGTTACCTGCCTGTCATCTGTATGTGTGACCCCCATGGTTACCTGCCTGTCATCTGTGTGTGACCCCCATGGTTACCTGCCTGTCATCTGTATGTGTGACCCCCATGGTTACCTGCCTGTCGCCTGTATGTGTGTGTGACCCCCATGGTTACCTGTCTGTCATCTGTGTGTGACCCCCATGGTTACCTGCCTGTCATCTGTATGTGTGACCCCCATGGTTACCTGCCTGTCGCCTGTATGTGTGTGTGACCCCCATGGTTACCTGCCTGTCTAGTGTGTGTGTGACCCCCATGGTTACCTGCCTGTCATCTGTATGTGTGACCCCCATGGTTACCTGTCTGTCATCTGTGTGTGACCCCCATGGTTACCTGCCTGTCATCTGTATGTGTGACCCCCATGGTTACCTGCCTGTCATCTGTATGTGTGACCCCCATGGTTACCTGCCTGTCATCTGTATGTGTGACCCCCATGGTTACCTGCCTGTCATCTGTATTTGTGACCCCCATGGTTACCTGCTTGTCATCTGTATGTGTGACCCCCATGGTTACCTGTCTGTCTAGTGTGTGTGTGTGACCCCCATGGTTACCTGCCTGTCTAGTGTGTGTGTGTGTGTGTGACCCCCATGGTTACCTGCCTGTCATCTGTATGTGTGACCCCCATGGTTACCTGCCTGTCATCTGTATGTGTGACCCCCATGGTTACCTGCCTGTCATCTGTATGTGTGACCCCCATGGTTACCTGCCTGTCATCTGTATTTGTGACCCCCATGGTTACCTGTCTGTCGCCTGTATGTGTGAACCCCCATGGTTACCTGCCTGTCGCCTGTATGTGTGTGTGACCCCCATGGTTACCTGCCTGTCTAGTGTGTGTGTGTGACCCCCATGGTTACCTGCCTGTCATCTGTATGTGTGACCCCCATGGTTACCTGCCTGTCATCTGTATGTGTGACCCCCATGGTTACCTGCCTGTCATCTGTATTTGTGACCCCCATGGTTACCTGTCTGTCGCCTGTATGTGTGAACCCCCATGGTTACCTGCCTGTCATCTGTATGTGTGACCCCCATGGTTACCTGCCTGTCATCTGTGTGTGTGACCCCCATGGTTACCTGTCTGTTGCCTGTATGTGTGAACCCCCATGGTTACCTGCTTGTCGTGTGTGTGTGTGACCCCCATGGTTACCTGTCTGTCTAGTGTGTGTGTGTGTGAGACCCCCATGGTTACCTGTCTGTCATCTGTATGTGTGACCCCCATGGTTACCTGTCTGTCGCCTGTGTGTGACCCCCATGGTTACCTGCCTGTCATCTGTATGTGTGACCCCATGGTTACCTGCCTGTTATCTGTGTGTGTGTGTGACCCCCATGGTTACCTGTCTGTCGCCTGTATGTGTGAACCCCCATGGTTACCTGCCTGTCGTGTGTGTGACCCCCATGGTTACCTGTCTGTCTAGTGTGTGTGTGACCCCCATGGTTACCTGTCTGTCTAGTGTGTGTGTGTGTGTGTGACCCCCATGGTTACCTGCCTGTCGCCTGTATGTGTGTGTGACCCCCATGGTTACCTGCCTGTCTAGTGTGTGTGTGACCCCCATGGTTACCTGCCTGTCGCCTGTATGTGTGACCCCCATGGTTATCTGCCTGTCGTGTGTGTGTGTGTGTGTGAGACCCCCATGGTTACCTGCCTGTCATCTGTGTGTGACCCCCATGGTTACCTGCCTGTCGCCTGTATGTGTGAACCCCCATGGTTACCTGCCTGTCGTGTGTGTGTGTGTGACCCCCATGGTTACCTGTCTGTCGTCTGTGTGTGACCCCCATGGTTACCTGTCTGTCTAGTGTGTGTGTGTGTGTGTGACCCCCATGGTTACCTGCCTGTCGCCTGTATGTGTGTGTGACCCCCATGGTTACCTGCCTGTCTAGTGTGTGTGTGACCCCCATGGTTACCTGCCTGTCTAGTGTGTGTGTGACCCCCATGGTTACCTGCCTGTCGCCTGTATGTGTGTGTGACCCCCATGGTTACCTGTCTGTCATCTGTGTGTGACCCCCATGGTTACCTACCTGTCTAGTGTGTGTGTGACCCCCATGGTTACCTGCCTGTTATCTGTATGTGTGACCCCCATGGTTACCTGTCTGTCTAGTGTGTGTGTGACCCCCATGGTTACCTGCCTGTCATCTGTATGTGTGACCCCCATGGTTACCTGCCTGTCATCTGTATGTGTGACCCCCATGGTTACCTGTCTGTCATCTGTATGTGTGACCCCCATGGTTACCTGTCTGTCGCCTGTGTGTGACCCCCATGGTTACCTGCCTGTCGCCTGTGTGTGACCCCCATGGTTACCTGCCTGTCGCCTGTATGTGTGAACCCCCATGGTTACCTGCCTGTCGTGTGTGTGTGTGTGACCCCCATGGTTACCTGTCTGTCGCCTGTGTGTGACCCCCATGGTTACCTGTCTGTCGTCTGTGTGTGACCCCCATGGCTACCTGCCTGTCATCTGTGTGTGACCCCCATGGTTACCTGCCTGTCGCCTGTGTGTGACCCCCATGGTTACCTGTCTGTCGCCTGTGTGAGATTCCCATGGTTACCTGCCTGTCGCCTGTGTGTGACCCCCATGGTTACCTGCCTGTCATCTGTATGTGTGACCCCCATGGTTACCTGCCTGTCGCCTGTATGTGTGAACCCCCATGGTTACCTGCCTGTCGTGTGTGTGTGTGTGTGTGTGTGTGTGTGTGTGTGTGTGTGTGTGTGTGTGACCCCCATGGTTACCTGCCTGTCATCTGTATGTGTGACCCCCATGGTTACCTGTCTGTCGTCTGTGTGTGACCCCCATGGTTACCTGTCTAGTGTGTGTGTGTGTGTGACCCCCATGGTTACCTGCCTGTCATCTGTATGTGTGACCCCCATGGTTACCTGCCTGTCATCTGTATGTGTGTGACCCCCATGGTTACCTGCCTGTCGCCTGTGTGTGACCCCCATGGTTACCTGCCTGTCGCCTGTGTGTGACCCCCATGGTTACCTGCCTGTCGCCTGTGTGTGACCCCCATGGTTACCTGCCTGTCGCCTGTGTGTGACCCCCATGGTTACCTGCCTGTCATCTGTATGTGTGACCCCCATGGTTACCTGTCTGTCGCCTGTGTGTGACCCCCATGGTTACCTGCCTGTCATCTGTATGTGTGACCCCCATGGTTACCTGTCTGTCGCCTGTGTGTGACCCCCATGGTTACCTGCCTGTCATCTGTATGTGTGACCCCCATGGTTACCTGCCTGTCATCTGTGTGTGACCCCCATGGTTACCTGCCTGTCGCCTGTATGTGTGAACCCCCGTGGTTACCTGCCTGTCGTGTGTGTGTGTGTGTGTGTGTGTGTGTGTGTGTGTGAGACCCCCATGGTTACCTGTCTGTCTAGTGTGTGTGTGTGTGTGTGTGTGTGTGTGTGTGTGTGTGTGTGTGACCCCCATGGTTACCTGCCTGTCATCTGTATGTGTGACCCCCATGGTTACCTGCCTGTCGCCTGTATGTGTGTGTGACCCCCATGGTTACCTACCTGTCTAGTGTGTGTGTGACCCCCATGGTTACCTGCCTGTTATCTGTATGTGTGACCCCCATGGTTACCTGTCTGTCTAGTGTGTGTGTGTGACCCCCATGGTTACCTGCCTGTCTAGTGTGTGTATGACCCCCATGGTTACCTGTCTGTCATCTGTATGTGTGACCCCCATGGTTACCTGCCTGTCATCTATATGTGTGACCCCCATGGTTACCTGCCTGTCATCTATATGTGTGACCCCCATGGTTACCTGCCTGTCATCTATGTGTGTGACCCCCATGGTTACCTGTCTGTCATCTGTGTGTGACCCCCATGGTTACCTGTCTGTCATCTGTGTGTGACCCCCATGGTTACCTGTCTGTCGCCTGTGTGAGATTCCCATGGTTACCTGCCTGTCGCCTGTGTGTGACCCCCATGGTTACCTGCCTGTCGCCTGTGTGTGACCCCCATGGTTACCTGCCTGTCTTCTGTATGTGTGACCCCCATGGTTACCTGTCTATCTAGTGTGTGTGTGACCCCCATGGTTACCTGCCTGTCGCCTGTGTGTGACCCCCATGGTTACCTGCCTGTCGCCTGTGTGTGACCCCCATGGTTACCTGCCTGTCGCCTGTGTGTGACCCCCATGGTTACCTGCCTGTCATCTGTATGTGTGACCCCCATGGTTACCTGCCTGTCATCTGTATGTGTGACCCCATGGTTACCTGTCTGTCATATGTGTGTGATGATACATACAGCTCACTGGGTTCTCTTTAACAGCTGGGCAACTTAGCATTCACAGAGGTTGGGGTCTCATGCTGGGATTTGCAGTTTCACAAAGCCTGTCGGAAGCCTAATCATTGGTTAAGATGTCTGTCCTCGCTGCAGCCAGCACTGGGACTTTAATGTGCGGATATCTAATAATCAGCGTCTTTGTATTGTATTCCTAGTATGACTTCTCCCTGGAGAAGAAGACCATCCAGTGGGCTGAGGAAATCAAACAGATCAAAGCTGCCCAGAGAGAAGCCGAGCTGAAGGCGGAAGCTGCTCGTTCCCAAGCGAGCGCGGACACCCCAGGAGAGAGCGGGGGGGATGAAAGCCGGCGGTTCCCCCATTCCATCAACCACTTCCTGGCCAGTCTGCAGCACAACAACATCTTGACTCCCACCCCGGCCACACAGCAGAAAGTGCTGAGTGCTCCTCACACCCTGGCAGACTTCAACCCTGCTGACTTTGAGTGCGAGGAGGACCCCTATGACAAGTTAGAATTAAAGACTATTGATGAGAAAGAAGAATTAAGGAACATTCTTTATGTCCATATTATGCCTGCTCCAAACCCAGACTCCTGTAAGTCGGAAGTGGAGAAAGATGAGGAGTCTCTTTCTGCCAAGGAACAAGAAACCTTGGACTTCAAGAACCTCCGCAAGCCCAATGGTTTGATCACTTTACCGCAGCTGGAAAACTGTGAGCACCCGCTCGCATCTTCCAAAGTGTCCCTCGCCCCCATCAACTTGGTCAGCAATATCAAATCCCTCTCTTTCCCCAAACTGGACTCTGACGAGGGCGATGAGAAGATAGTATTCACACGCACTGCCTGTCCACCCAACGGCACCTATCTGGAATCCTTAAAGTCCAGCTCTCCACACAACGGCGGTGAACTGAACGGGCACCTCGTGTGGAGTCCGTCCTTGCATTTAGACAGTGGAACGACACAGTCAGCGCTACCGCCTTCATCTCTGGCCACCGTTGTATCCGTCGCCGGTACCGGAGGAATAACAAGAACCTATTTCAGCAGTGATACGCAGGTAAGAAGCAACGTCTGCCATATAGTATTATGTATATTACCGCTGGGCTCGGAGACCCCTCTATAGTATCTGACAAGTAACTGAGTCTGTTTAAAATCTTTTATACGGCAGAAAGCTCCAGGCGCAATGGTGTCGCAGAGTTACCCAGTGATCAGCCGTCCTGCTGCTCGTGCTGTCTGCGGTTATAGAGCTAACTCGCCGGCATCCCAATCCAACGTTTTACTCCGTGGCCCCCAATAGGAAATAAGGAATAAAGTCAGCTTGCTTATTTATATGTTGCTGAGTGTGTGGTTTGTTCCTGAAATTCCAGCCAGTAACCAGTATCTTGTGCCCCAAAAACTCGTATACATATTACATCCCAGGAGCAGCATTCCCTTGTGTTCTCCCGAGAGGCCGCTGGCTAAGGCCGGGTTCACAGTCTGTGTGTACGTGTGTGTGTTTTGCGGGGGAGTGGGGTGGTAGTCTAGATCAATTGACACCCGGCACACATGATAAACTCATGGCGCATCAGCCATTTTTTTTTAAATGGATGAATCTGCGCTACGTGCCATGTGCTGTAAATGTGTAGGTAATAATGTGTTGTGTCCTCTTACATCTTTGCTCCATGCGCTACAAGTCACACGGCACTCACACGTTATGTGCAATTTGGTAGCAACGAGCGTCTTTTTTTTGCATTTTTTTTTATCCGGTAAAAATTAATCTTAGATGCAAATTAGCACAAGCAGGCTTCTGCTGAGTAAAATGATATGCGGCACGCCTGTATTCTGTGTATGACTGCGGCTGTATCTGCATAAAAAATGCTATGCTACAGTGTTTCATGGAAAACGCTGTAACGTGGCATTTCGGATGCAGATACAGGCGCAAATTCAAGGGCTGTTCAGCGTGACTGCAGCAAGGATGTAAGAAGATACACCTGTATGTGACACACATGATGAGAGGGGTTCAGTATGATTTACCGACTGTCCTATTCCCGACAGCCATTGACCGACAGTCAAAGTACCGACATTCAGTATGCTGACATGAAAATGCCGACATAGTTAGAATACCGACATTTGAAATGCCGATATTCAAAATACCGACAAGTTTTTCGTGGGAGGGGTGTCAATGTCGACATTGCCACGTCTTAAGCTCGCCATGCTTTGGGCACGGTGACTCGCTGCACTCGGCACACTATTATATTCCCCCACCAGGTACTCTGGGATGGTAAAGTATAAATAAGTCTGTTTTTGGCCAAAAATTCCTTAAAATGCATGTCAGTATTTCAAATGTCTGTATTCTGACTATGTCGGCATCTTGAACATATCAAGACTTGTCCACTTCTACACTCTTTAGAAGGTTTGATACATCTCGCCTCATTGTCTGTCCCCATCAGCATGTGGTGTTTTGGGGCCATATATGAGACTTGCAGTCCACCCCGGAAAGAGTGGCAGGTGGGGAATTTGACTGGGGCGGTACATCGATCAAACCGTAGCACAGGTGTCCCTAGGGGAGGTCAGGGAGGACAGAAAGCTGGCGTGGAGAAGAAGCGCAATAGCCTGACTCTGGCAGTTGTGGGCAGTGTTGGGTTTTGCGTCCCAGTGTGCACAGCAGTAGCTACGCAGCCATCAGACAGTCCGGTGCTTCTCCCGATGCTGTACCAATTAAAGTTCTGTCACTTCACATCATTTGCGTGCAGACGAGCGCCGCGCCGGCATTTTCCCTGGCGGTGCTGCTGGACAGCTGGGATACCGTAGACCCTGGTCCTGGTGTAACACAAGAGAAGGATCTCCCTCTTTCCTTTGTTCAGTTTCATAACCAGATAACCTAGAATTTATCTAACAGAACAGTCCATTTAATAATGCACTGCCCTGTCCCCTATCCTGTCTAGTGTATGTCCTCTGCAGAACATATTACCCACACGGCATCATGCGCATCTATATTTCATCAATATTATTAGAATCCCTGTGCCGATTTTGTAATCCTTCAAGGCCAAGAAATCTAATACTTGATGGAAATGAGGGAGCGGCATGATGCGGTGTTCTGTGGTCCCGGCCCTACCCACACAGCAAGCTTCTCCTTGGTGCTCGTTCTCCCAGCCAAGGAGGAGGATTGGTGGGAGTTACTCCCCGTACAGGCGAGGCGGCCAGGCACTGCGCACGACTGTTGTGCGCACTTTTACCAGGTATTTTAGTTGCTTTAAAGGAGAATTATTTTTCCTTTTACAAGGTGATGATGGCGAAGTAGCCTATCATAATGTGAAATGGTCATTAACTCCAGCTGGTAGCGCCGCCAGATGCTGCACCGTCAAGTCATGTTATAACCTTCGTTACACCAAATAATGTAGAGCCGTTACAACACCAATGCTCACTTCACTGAGCCGTTCCTGCTGCCTGAAGAAAGATCATGACCGGGGGCCCCCCTTCACAAGTCCACACTGCCTCGCCACCAGCCAACCCAGCACTGGAGGCATGCCCTGCAGATACAGCCTTCCCTGCCAACCAGCAGGTGAGATGTTGGGTGGGAGGTACACAGTGTGCTGCGCCTCATCTCCTGCTCCTTTTGAGTTATCACTCGCTCTGTAAATTCTCACTCTAACTCAACCACCCGCTGAGTTTGAGTTCTCACCCCACCCCATCCCCCGGGCTACCCCTTAATGCCGCCCGGCTGTAAAATAAATTTGCGGTAGAGCACTGCAGAAGAACTTGTCCAAGTGCAGCAGGAACTGTGCAGGTGTGTTGGCTACTTGGCTTCTGTGTTTGGTCCAGGCCACGGATTCTTCTCCTCCTCTTGGTGAATAAGCCTCTCTGACCTGCGACCACCCTCTAATCCCTTTTTGTTTCTGTTCACAGATAACCGCTCATCAGGTTCCTACGTCCAAAGTGCCAAACAGTGTGACTAGCGTGAAGCGGCTCAACGTGTCCAACTACGAGGAGCTGCTCCAGGCCATGTCCGGCAGCGAGCGGCAGTGCGCGGAGACTATCATCAGCATGGGGTATTCCTATGAGCATGTGATGAGAGCCATGCAGAAGCAAGGGCAGAACGTGGAGCAGGTGAGCGGACCTCCGCGAGATTACAATATTTGCAGTGAATCGTTTCTTACACGGGAGGGGAGGTTGTGTGTAATTGCGGAGTTCCTACTTACACGCATAAGTGTGCACCGTGGTCGCAAGCTGTGGCAGCCTAGCACCGTGGGCGGCACGCGTCTGGCTGGGAACCAGCTCGTGTCAGGACTGTGACTATTTAAAGCTACAACTTATTGGCTAACGCCCAAAACTGAGTCCGGAACCCTCCTGTTAGGGCGACGTTCCGCTCTATGCTGTAATTAAGACTTCCTGTGACTGGCCTAGTTAACCATTTCTCCACCTAGACCTGGCTGGCGTGCTGATGGCAACATTGCTGGACGCAGCTGTAGGTATACCAGAGCTGTACCGTACATCAGTAATTATGTGCCCAACATACTACTCTCCCTCTCTCTCCAATAGCCCCTTCCCCAGTCACAATAAATATTTGCCCAAGTCTGTGACTCTGTGCTGGCCGTAACGCTGGGCGGAGGCACAGATCTGGCCAGGAACAGTCCCCTCCCGAACTCCGCCCAGTCCCCTGTCTCGCTTCTCCCCGTACTGCCCCTGGTGAGTGGTGACACCGCAGCCGCTGACTGTGAGTGGAACTCACATTACCCGCCTCACACTCTTGCGGCTGCCACTGAGTCAGGGAGACATGCTGAACAGTGACTCGCCCCCCCTCCCGCCCGCGGCAACCACCCGCATCTGCCCCCCTCCCGCGGCACCAACATCCGCAGCACTCCCGCCCAGAGTCTTCACTTTTCTAACACCCGCTGCGGTCGCGGGCGAAAAGGGGGCGTGGCTTCGCGGAAGGGGCGTGGCTTCGCGCCCCGACCCCCGTTTTCGGCACGTTGTGGTTCGGGGGACACTGCTGAATCTGCAGTGCTGGCTTCTGCGCTGTGACAGGAGCCGGCACTTTGGTGTCACCCCTCAGAGGGTAACACCCGGGTGCGGGCCGCACTCCCCGCACCCACGTTGTGGCGCCACTGCTCCTGCCCCCTCCCCCACCCGTAGCACAAACACCCACCGTCTCCACCCACCACCCGTGGCACTCCCGTCCCCTCCCCCACCCAGAGCACAAACACCCACGCAACCCACCCGCGGAACTCCCGCCCCCTCCCCCACCCGTAGCACCAACACCCGCGGTAACCAACCGCATTCGCCCCCCACCCGCTGCACTCCACCCTCTCCCCCACCCGCAGCACCAACACCCGCGGCATCCACCCACCACCCGTGGCACCCCGCCACCCCCCCCCTCCCCCTGCACCAACACGCGCACCACCCGCGGCACTCCCATCCCCTCCCCCACCCAGAGCACAAACACCCGCGCCACCCACCCGCGGAACTCCCTCCCCCAACCCGTAGCACCAACACCCGCGGCAACCAACCGCATTCGCACCCCACCCGCGGCACTCCCACCCTCTCCCCCACCCGCAGCACCAACACCCGCGGCACCCACCGCATCCACCCACCACCCGTGGCACTCCCCCCCCCCCTCCCCCACCCGCGGCACCCATCGCATCCACCCACCACCCGTGGCACTCCCCCCCCTCCCCCACCCGCTGCACCAACACCCACACCACCCGCGGCACTCCCGTCCCCTCCCCCACCCAGAGCACAAACACCCGCGCCACCCACCCTCGGAACTCCCGCCCCCTCCCCCAACCCGTAGCACCAACGCCCGCGGCAACCAACCGCATTCGCACCCCACCCGCGGCACTCCCACCCTCTCCCCCACCCGCAGCACCAACACCCGCGGCACCCACCACCCGTGGCACTCCCCCCCCCTCCCGCAGCACCAACACCCGCGGCACCCATCGCATCCACCCACCACCCGTGGCACTTCCCCCCCCCCCCCCCCCCCCCACCCGCTGCACCAACACCCGCGGCACTCCCGTCCCCTCCCCCACCCAGAGCACAAACACCCGCGCCACCCACCCGCAGAACTCCCGCCCCCTCCCCCACCCGTAGCACCAACACCCGCGGTAACCAACCGCATTCGGCCCCCACCCGCTGCACTCCCACCCTCTCCCCCACCCGCACAGCACCAACACCCGCGCCACCTACCCACAGCACCCACCGCATCCACCCACCACCCGTGGCACTCCACCCCCTCCCCCACCCGCAGCACCAACACCCACGGCACCCACCGCATCCACTCACCACCCGTGGCACTCCCCCCCCCTCCCCCACCCGCTGCACCAACACGCGCACCACCCGCGGCACTCCCGTCCCCTCCCCCACCCAGAGCACAAACACCCGCGCCACCCACCCGTAGCACCAACACCCGCGGCAACCAACCGCATTCGCCCCCCACCCGCGGCACTCCACCCTCTCCCCCACCCGCAGCACCACCACCCACCGCATCCACCCACCACCCGTGGCACTCCACCCCCTCCCCCACCCGCAGCACCAACACCCGCGGCACCCACCGCATCCACCCACCACCCGTGGCACCCCCCTCCCTCCCCCACCCGCTGCACCAACACCCGCGGCAACCAACCGCATTCGCCCCCCACCCGCTGCACTCCCACCCTCTCCCCCAGCCGCAGCACCAACACCCGCGCCACCTACCCGCAGCACCCACCGCATCCACCCACCACCCGTGGCACTCCACCCCCTCCCCCACCCGCAGCACCAACACCCGCGGCACCCACCGCATCCACCCACCACCCGTGGCATTCCCCCCCCTCCCCCACCCAGAGCACCAACACCCGCGGCAACCAACCGCATTCGCACCCCAACCGCGGCACTCCCACCCTCTCCCCCACCCGCAGCACCAACACCCGCGGCACCCACCGCATCCACCCACCACCCGTGGCACTCCACCCCCTCCCCCACCCGCCCCTGCAACCATAGCACCCTCACACCCACCCACCCCCAACCGCACCACCCCGGCTAACTGCCCCCTCCCCCACCCGCGGCAAAGCTGTGCAGAGGTTAACGGGGCGAAGCCCCTAACGACGGTGTGAAGAGCGCCCGTAGGGCGCGATGAATCGCCTAGTATATATGTGTGTGTATATATATATATATATGTGTGTGTGTGTGTGTGTGTGTGTGTGTATATATATATATATATATATATATATATATATATATATAATTAGCAGGGATTGGCGACTGACGGGACAAGTCGGGCATCACTCTGTCGCAGCTGGCCAACTTTATATGGCAATTTTTGGAGAGGAGAATCCCAGTTTTCTGTATCGCGCTGATTGTTTTGGGATAGTGTTGCTGGGTAACCTTGTGGGTTACATAGAAGCACACCCGACTCGTTCATCATTACTGTGTGGTCGGAGTAAAACCTGTCTCGCGTAACTAGCTGGGGGTAAAGACTGAGAAAATGAAAGGATAAAAGTCATTACGGCAGCACCCGGCCTGCACATTACATACAGTGATGTTCTCTCTTCCTCTCTCCCCTGCACAGGTTCTCGAGTACTTGTTCATCCACTCCCAGCTGTGCGAGAAGGGGTTTGATCCTCTGCTTGTGGACGAGGCACTGGAGATGTATCAGTGTTCAGAGGAAAAGGTGTGATCACGGCATAGAGGAGACATCCCGTGCCTCTTATTACGGGATACGGTCGTTTGGTCGACACAGCTAAGGTCGGCAGTCATTAGGTCGACCACTGAAGGTCAACATGCATTAGGTCAAAAGGTCGACATGATTTTTTGACATTTTATTTTTTTTGGATTTTTTTCATACTTAACGATCCACGTGGACTACGATTGGAACGGTAACATGTGCTGAGCGCAGAAGTAGCAGAGCGAGGCACCTTGCCCGAACGCTCGCCATGCGAGGGGACACGGTGCACTAACTGGGGTTCCCTGTCACTATTCGAAGAAAATGACGCCAAAAAAGTAATTAAAAAAAATCGTTTTGACCTGTCGACCTAGTACATGTCGACCTAATGACATTGTCGAACTATTGTCCCTGGTTGACCTAATGACTGTCGACCTAAGTTGTGTCTACCCAACGACCCGTACCCCTTATTATCATTGTGTTCCTTGCAGCAGCCAGGTTGTGGCTGTGGGGGAGAGGGATAAAGGGGTTTATATATTTGGGGGGCTCATTTATCGAGTGCTAAAACTCATAACTGATAAAACTCGTTGCATATGATAAATTGTGCTCCAGCCAATCAGCTCCCAACTGTCATGTTTTGGAAAATGACAGTTGCGAGCTGATTGTCTGGAGCACCATTTATCATACGCAACAAGATTTATCACTCGTTGATAAATGAGCCCCGCAGCATGTAACATGGCATCTAGGAGCTGATTGGTTGGTACTTTATCTCTCGCAAAGCTTTGATAAATATTTCCCCTGTGTCACTAGTTGATGTGCATTTGGGCGCAGGGAAGAGACTGGGCACATACATAAATACAAGGCACGGTACACGTACGTGGTAAAACCGTTTCTCGGCTATTGGGATAAAGAAGACCGGTCAGAGGGGATCTTAATTCCTTACTCTTAAGTCATTGGGTGAAAGACGGTTGGGGGTGGTAACTGCCCGTATTCTGGGAGTGTCGGGGAAAACGCAGGCGTTCTCAAGCGTTTTCAGGGCGGGTGTGTGACGTCAGCTGCCGCCCCGATCAGCCTGATTCTATCGCACTGCAGGAGTAAGTATTGAGCTACGCACACACTGCACAGAATGGGAGAAACATTCGATGGTGAGAGTGATGGGAACGGTTTTGCAGATGTCCGCTGACTGAGGGGATTTTTCGCACAGCGTACACATGCGATCGCACACTTGCACTGGGCCAATTTTCACTCCCCCTGGGCGGCGACTTTCTGATTGCAGGACAGTGTCATTTGCAGCACAGCGATTAGGTCTGAATTAGGGCCCATAATCCTTTTCCCTCCTCATTAGTGCGGGGGAGAGCTGAGGAATGTGTTTCCATTCTCCTGTCCTGCCTCTTTCATATATAATGTGTGATCGTGCCAGCACATTCTAGAACCATTGTTTGGTGTAATAATATCATATGTTTTTCCCTATGTTTGTGTTTCCAGACGATGGTATTCCTCCAGCTAATGAGCAAATTCAGAGAGATGGGATTTGAACAGAAAGAGATTAAGGAAGTTTTGTTACTCCATAGCAATGACCAGGACAAGGCCCTGGAGGACCTAATGGCTCGGGCCGGGGCCAGCTGAATCCCCCGGAGATCATTCCACGTTAGGTTCTAATAAAATTCTCCTATGAACACTATCACAAGCTTTCCGTTCAGAGGGACGAGACGCAGGGAGCGAGGCTCCGCCGCGTCCGTCCGTGTTTCGCGTTACAATTTGATTTCCCTCGCACAGAAATGCCAGCGTCACCATATTATGTAAGAAGTGCCCTTCTACCTCCCAAACTTTCAAACACTTTGAGAAATAAGGAGATTTGGACCTTTGTGCACGAGAGCCGAGCAATCGTCCTTTTTTTATTTTACTTTTTATTTTTGTTCTCATTGTAACGGAAAATACAGCGGAACGGAGAAGATTATTTGTTTGTGAAGCTGCTGTTTGCTTGTACTGGAATACAGACAGGTGTGCTCTGATAAGGCAAACGTTAGTGCAATTCTGATTATTTTGTTCTTTTTGAATAGTGCTACACTGGTCATTAAACTACTCGCAAAGGCCTAGAGTAAAAAGCAGAATGTCTAGCTAACCCTTGTTCCTTTTTCCATCCATCATCCACTCCTGGCACGGATATTTTGGGGTTGCTGCAGTTTAGCACTGGTAAAGCTGTGACTGCTTATCGGAATATTTAAATATATGCTAAGTTATTTGTATTAAAAGCTTTATCTGTGCATCGGAAGTGACGTCTTAACCCCCAGCGCCCGAGGACTACGTTTTGGAAATCCATGCCGACCCTAAAAGCAGGTAAACGTGACCTGTGGCTGTACCGTAGCCGAGAGCTGATGGCAGATCTGGCCGGATCGGCGACTGGCCGCCAGGCCACCACCAAAGGCCGGCCTGTCTGCGGGAGTCGCCTTTATTTAAGCACTTTGTTCTCCCAGCTTCAGTTCTTACCAGAATTATATCTAGTATTTCAAATCATCTTTTGATAGTACAAAAGTGTATTATGTTGTACATTGTTTAAGATAAAATGTAAATCTAAGTCTTGACGAATATAAGTAATTTGCTAAATATTTTCTTTCTCCCTACAGAGGTACTAATAAAACTGTAAAATAATAATTTGTCCTCTTTATTCCATACCATACTTTACGTACGAGACCGTTTTGTGTTACATTGGGGTTTATGGTAAAATATTATCTGCGTACATATAGAATATAATAATTATGCGGTCTTTAAATGTTGTAAAATGACCTTGGTGCATAGCCATTGCTGAAACACAAGTACTCATGGCTGAGAATTGTAGTGACGCTGTGAGTGAATCCGCCCTACGTTAGTAACTGCGTTCTCTGCTGTTGTAGCAGCGGTTTACGTGTTGCTGGGAATAAGTGTTGGCTAGCAAAGACCGTTCTAAATGCAATAAAGCTGTAATTACTTCTTCACAGGGATGACCTTGGGGTATGATGGTGGTCAACCAATTCGTTAGGGGCTAATGAGACCACCATGCGTGCGTTAGTGGTGTTGTCCCTAGTTTCTAGTATTTAGGGTCAGCCCAGACTGTGTGGCTGCCGCTGCATTCAGGTAATTGTAATTTGGTAAAGTAATTAGTCCGGGCTGTGTGCATGTTCTCTAGCTGCAAGTTGCAGTAGCCATAGATACTTGTAGAAGGGAGTTGCAGTGATGTGAATGACATATAGTCTTTCTTTTTCATCTACTAGGGGTCACTGGAGTACTCTTAGGGATATGGACGGGGCTTTAGCAGGGATAGGCACATTTAAATATTTAAATTGGTAACTCTCCACTCCCTCCATACTCCCAAAGGTACCTCAGTGTTTTTTCTGTGCCTCAAGGGAAGGTACATGTGGAGGGGTCTCAACAGTTTACTTCTATTTTTTACAGATAACCCCAGGATAATCCTGACACATGCTTATAGGGAAGCTGGGGAAGTGCATAACGGTTTATAAATACACAGGGAATCTATTGTGTTTATAGGTGCTTACGTTATACTCAACACCTAATATAGGTGCTTTTTATTATACATTGCGATTTCATGTGTGTATGTGTATGTGTGTATATATATATATATATATATATATATACACATACACACACACACACACACACACACACAGTGCAAGCACATTTAAACTCCACTTCCTGCTTCTTGCAGGAAGTTTGCTTCGGTTCTACAACACTCGGCCACTGGGGGAGCAGGGGTGTTAGTAGGAATTCTGTACAGCACAGGTTTCACTGATTGTAGTGTGTACCAGGTGCACTGCACTTCTGGCTTATACACACTTTAGTAAAAATTTTAATGAGTCGTCGAACTTGTCTGTCATTGTCTACTTGTCTGTCTGTGTACATAATGAGTAAAGCTAATGCAAAATCAAAAAAGCAGCTTAGCTGCCAGGTCTGTGAGAGTGTGTTACCTATGTTGCATTCTGACGATTCAATGCCAGACCTGATATCGCAAGAGGAACATGAGGAAGGTGAATTGGGCCAGGAGTCAGATAGTGAGTTACTGATAGCCTGGCCACTAATAATCTCATCAGTGCAGTACGTCAGGTTCTAAATTTTACGAAGGTTGAAGAACCTCTTTCAAATGATAAAGTGTTATTTGCTGAAAGACAGAACACCGGTGTGTTTTCCTTATTTAGATTCTCTTAATATGCAGTTAACAGAAGCATGGAAGAATCTGCATAAACTGTTTTCTATGCCTCGGCGGTTTCTGTCTGGCTACCCGTTCCCAGAGTCTATGACATCTAAATGGGAAAATCCACCAGCTGTGGATTCCTCGGTGTCAAAACTTTCTAAGAAGTTAACCATTCCAGTACCAGCTGCTACGACGCTTAAAGACCCGTCAGAGCATAAGCTAGAAGCTATGCTAAAGTCAATGTATACAGCAGTAGGGGTGTTGCTTATACCTGCTTTGGTTGAAGTTTGGGTTAACAAGGCTGTAGTTGCATGGGCAACACAGCTCAAGTTGGCCCTACAAGAAAGACCACCTTATACTTCTGGCTGATCACATCTGTGAATCTGAGTATCTAGGTACGGCTTTCTATGGACGTCGGCCAGGTTAGTTCTCACCTTTCAGCTTCACTAGTTGCGGCCTGATGTGTACTTTGGCTGCGTTCTTGGCAGGCGGAGGCAGAGTCCAAACGAGGAATAGAAGCATTGCCTTATTGCTGGCAAGATGTTGTTTGGTCCTGAATTGGACAAATGGATTTCTCAGGCCACTGGGGGAAACTCTGTTTTCCTACCATTGCCTACACAGGTTCCTAAACGGAAATACTCTGGACCAGCGTTCAAATCCTTTAGACCTCAGTCCTTTCAAGGCCGTGCTAGAGGAATAACCATACACAGTAGACGTGGTTTTCAACAAACCACTAACCGTCGTTAGGACACTAAGACCACCGTCAAGCCAGTGGCATGACGGGCTTCCAGCCTATCTCGGATCTTCAGTTGTGGGAGCACGCCTTCAAGCGTTTCACTTGGTATGGTTTCAGACATCCACAGATGGGTGGATCCGCACTTTAGTGTTCAAAGGTTACAAAATAGTTTGTCTTCCACTAATGCGATTTTTCAAGACAAGTCTGCCTGTGTCAGAAGACAAAAAGGCGGTTCTGCAGACCGTGATTCAGTTTCTCGTATATTCAGCAGTTTTGATTCCGGTTCCAGTTCACCAACAGGGTAAAGGTTATTACAGGTTGAGTATCCCATATCCAAATATTCCGAAATACGGAATATTCCGAAATACGGACTTTTTTGAGTGAGATAGTGAAACCTTTGTTTTCTGATGGCTCAATGTACACAAACTTTGTTTAATACACAAAGTTATTAAAAATATTGTATTAAATGACCTTCAGGCTGTGTGTATATGAAACATAAATGAATTGTGTGAATGTAGACACACTTTGTTTAATGCACAAAGTTATAAAAAATATTGGCTAAAATTACCTTCAGGCTGTGTGTATAAGGTGTATATGTAACATAAATGCATTCTGTGCTTAGATTTAGGTCCCATCACCATGATATCTCATTATGGTATGCAATTATTCCAAAATACGGAAAAATCCCATATCCAAAATACCTCTGGTCCCAAGCATTTTGGATCAGGGATACTCAACCTGAATTCCAATCTTTTTTTTAGTACCAAAGCCGGATGGCTCTGTCAGACCGATATTGAACCTAAAGGAGCTCAATCAGTATGTCCCTTACTACAGATTCAAAATGGAATCCCTGCGGTCAGTGATTGCAGGTTTAGAGCCACAGGAATTCATGATTTCGCTGGATCTCAAGGATGCATACTTAAATATTCCAATTTGGCCACCCCATCAGGTGTACTTAAGGTTTGCAGTACAACAAAACCATTATCAATTTCAGGCACTACCGTTTGGCCTCTCGTCAGTGCCTCGGGTATTTACAAAAGTGATGTCTGTGATGATAGCTCATCTCAGATCCCTGGGAGTGATAATAGTTCCGTACTTAGATGATCTGCTCATCAAAGCTCGTTATCACAGGACTTGGTGTGCCTATATAGGGTGGTGTGAAGCTCGGAATTTTCCGTCATCTTTCAAGTTATCCAGTCTTGCTATTATTACAGACTGGGTTAGATGGAGGACTACGGTTATCTACACTAAAGGTGCAGGTCTCTTACTTGTCAATTTACTTTCAAAGGCGTTTGGCCCTTTTGCCAACAGTTAACACTTTCCTACAAGGTGTCCTCAGAGTACAACCTCCATTTTTATACCACCTACAGCGCCATGGGATCACAATTTGGTTGTAGGTTTTTTATGTAGCCGAACATTGACCGTACGTAAAACGGATACATAGTTCTCTATGATGCAGTCAAGATGGGTTGGCCAGCTTCCAAGCAGACTTTATCCAGATGGATTAAGCTGACCATACGTCAGGCTTATCTTCATGCTAGGCTACAACCGCCTGCATCAGTTTCAGCTCATTCCACACGTTCGGTGGGAACTTCATGGGCAGCAGGTCGTGGAGCTTCTACGACGCAACTTTGCCGTGCGGCTACATGGTCATAAGTGCATACGTTTGTGCGCTTTTACAAGTTCGATACGTTTGCGGCACCAGCATCTAGCTTTGGCCGTCTAGTTTTACAGGTGCCAAACAGCTCTCCCGCCCAAGTGGGAAACTTTGGTACATCCCAAGAGTACTCCAGTGACCCCTAGTAGATGAAAAAGAAATTAGGATTTTGGTACTTACCAGATAAATCCTTTTCTTTGAATCCACAGGGGGCACTGGACGCCCGCCCAAAGCAGTTTCACCTGTCTTGTGGTAAATACAGTGGATCTTATGGTAACACATTCTCACCGACTTGTTCAAATGCTAAGGTGATTGTTATCTATTGTCGTGTCAACTGTTTAGTTGTCCTTTACGTTGTGTCAACTTTATTGTCCATTATGTTATAATGTTATATGTAATTCTCTATTGTTCATCCTATTGAGAGTATGGAGAGTTACTAATTTAAATATTTATATGTGCCTATCCCTGCTTACGCCCCGTCCATATCCCTAAAAGTACTCCAGTGTCCCGTGTGGATTCAAAGAAAAGGGTTTATCTGGTTAGTACCAAAATCCTTTTATGTACAGCGCTGCATGATTGGTCATGCTAATAAAAAGGGAGGCATTATTTTCCCTGGCCTGCCACCTGTTACATGTGTTCAAATTCTGATGATGTTGGCATTTACCCTGTGTATTAACAAAGGAGCACAGAAGCACCTGGTACTGGGAGCTCGTTGTAATGGAGGTGCACAAAAGCACTTGGCACCAGGAGCCTGCTGTAATAGAGGTGCCCAGAACTTGGCACCAGTAGCTCACTTTTCTCCGGCAGGGTCCACAGGATAACAGTGGGATATGATGAAGCGACAGCGGATTTGCACCAATCGGTCAAAGCTTTTCGGTCTCCCAGCAAGCAACGGGCCCGTCCATATATCCCCGCCTCCGGCAAATCCTTTTTTTTGTTTGGTGCGGCAGGAGCTGGACCACGGTCAGAGGGCTGCTGTGTTTTAGCAGCCCTAAGCTTTCTTATTTCTCTTATGTCCTAGAGGATGCTGGGGTCCATATTAGTACCATGGGTATAGATGGGTCCACCAGGAGCCATGGGCACTTTAGACTTTGATAGTGTGGGCTGGCTCCTCCCTCTATGCCCCTCCTACCAGACTCCGTTTAGAAAATGTGCCCGGTGGAGCCGGTCACAGCTAGGGGAGCTCCTAGTGCTTTTCTGGTTTTATTGTTTTTTAAGATGTTAGGCACAGGGAGGCTGCTGGCAACAGCCTCCTTGCTTCGTGGGACTTAGGGGGGGGAGTAGTGTCCAACCCTCAGAGGTTAATGGCCACTATCTCCGCTGACAGGACATTAAGCTCCTGAGGGTGATGACCGTTTGCTCCCGAGGCGACTGCTCACTCCTGCAGCTTGCCGCCATCCCCTAACAGAGCCAGAAGATCGCGGTGGTGAGTGTGACACCGGTGACCTGACAAGCGGGGTGTGGTGCTGTGAGGGGCGCCCTGGGCCAGCGCAAATACCCTCAAAACTGGTCATTTCTACTATTATGGGCGTTCTGCTGCTAGTTTATAATACCTCAGGCCAGTATAATCCAGTAAAGTTTGGGAAGATGCGCTTTGGGGACAGAGCTTCTCAGAGCGGACCCAGCAGCTCACCAGCGCCATTTTCTTCCTGCAGTTCATCACTGAGAGACGCTGACCCTCCACACGACTCCAGCTATCCTGCGCGGTACCAGGGGGTTGTAGAAGGGGGGGGAGACTGTAATTTACTGTGTAATCTATTAAGGGGACACAGTCAGTGCCAGGCAGTTACTCTGTCACTGCATACTGGGACGCTGTTTGTGCTGGCTCCAATCTCTATGTTTCTCTGAAGGTACTTAAAATAAGGTAGATGAAAGTACATTTACAGAGGAGAAGGTCCTATCAGAACTTTCAAAACTGAAAGTGGATAAATCAATGGGGCCAAATGGGATACACCCAAGGATACTCAAAGAGCTAAAAGATGTGCTGGTTACACCTTTAGCAGAATTATTTTACCAGTCACTAAATACAGGGGCCATTCCAGAGGACTGGAAAAGAGCAAATGTAGTTCCACTGCACAAAAGTGGAAGCAAGGAAGAAGCAAGTAACTACAAACCAGTAAGCCTTACATCAGTAGTAGGGAAAGTAATGGAAAAACTATTAAAAGAAAGAGTTGTAGAATATCTTAAATCAAACAACTTACAGGATCCAAAACAGCATGGATTTAATGGTGGGAAATTATGCCAAAGAAATCTTATTGATTTTTTTGACTCTGTCACGAAAATAATAGATCAATGGGGAGCTGTAGATGTAGCATATCTAGACTTTAGTAAGGCATTTGACACTGTCCCACATCGCCGACTGCTAAATAAACTTGAAAGCGTGGGGGTGGATTATAAAACAGTTAAATGGTTAAGTACCTGGTTGCAGGATAGGAAACAGACAGTTGTAGTAAATGGAGTGCAAGCTATGGAGGGAAATGTTATCAGTGGAGTACCCCAGGGATCTGTACTTGGTCCAGTTCTCTTTAATATCTTTGTTGGTGACATTGCAAATGGTATTGAAGGGAAAGTATGCCTTTTTGTAGATGATACAAAGATATGCAACAGGGTAGACACATTGGGAGGGGTAAAACAAATGATTGATGACCTAGGTAGGCTTGAGAAATGGTCAAGAACATGGCAACTACAGTTTAATGCTAAAAAATGCAAAATCATGCACTTGGGTCCCAAAAAAGGCTAAATATAGTATCAAGGGTACTATAATGGAAACTACTGAGGAGGAAAGAGATTTAGGAGTCACTATTTCAAGTGACTTGAAGGCAGGAAAGCAATGCAACAAAGCAATGAGAAAGCCAAGTCAGATGCTTGGTTGCATAGGGAGAGGAATCAGTAGCAGAAAAAAAGAAGTGATAATGCCACTGTATAGGTCATTGGTACGGCTCCATCTGGAATACTGGGGGTAATTCCAAGTTGATCGCAGCAGGAAATTTTTAAGCAGTTGGGCAAAACCATGTGCACTGCAGGGGGGGGGGGGGGGGGGGGCAGATATAACATGTGCAGAGAGAGTTAGATTTGGGTGTGGTGAGTTCAATCCGCAATCTAAATTGCAGTGTAAAAATAAAGCAGCCAGTATTTACCCTGCACAGAAACAAAATAACCCACCCAAATCTTACTCTCTCTGCAAATGTTATATCTGCCCCCCTGCAGTGCACATGGTTTTGCCCAACTGCTAAAAAATTTCCTGCTGCGATCAACTTGTAATTAACCCCACTGTGTCAAGTTCTGTAGACCATATCTCCAGAAGCATATAAATACATTAGAGAGTGTACAAAGAATGGTGCATGGCCTACATCACAAAACTTACCCGGAAAGGCTAAAAGATATTAACATGTATAGTTTGGAGGAGAAAAGGGAAAGGCGGGACAAGATAGAAACTTTCAAATATATCAAGTGTCTTAACAAAGTTCAGGAGGGAAACATTCTTCAAAGGAAGAGAAGTATTAGAACTCGAGGACATACATTGAGACTGGAGGGGTGGAGGTTCAGAGGAAATTTAAGGAAAAATGACTTCACAGAAAGGGTAGTGGATAAGTGGAATAGCCTCCCATCAGAGGTGGTAGAGGCTAAGACTGTAGAGCAATTTAAACATGCTTGGGATAGGCATATGAGTATCCTTACAAAGAATTAAGGTTCAAACACTGTTGAGATTGCCTAAAGGATAAAAAAAAAAAAAGGGGGCGGACTAGTGGTTCTTATCTGCCGTCAAATTCTATGTTTACTTAGGGGAAATTGTGTCTGACATTTTCCTGTGTGTGTGTATATGCAAATTCTCACATAACCATGTCCAGAGACTCTGTCTTGTGTTGCAGAATATGTATCTTCTCCAGAGGAATCCATTCCATGTACTCAGGTGTGTAATATTTTGTCTCAGCCTTCCGAGTCCCAGAGGGTGGCTTCTATTAAGGGCATGATATCCCAGATTTCCACTAGGATTGCACATTATGAGACTGAATCACAGATTTTAAAACAATCTGTGGAGGTTTTTTCTGGTTCTGTTCCCAATACCTGAAAATCCCCTGATGTATCCAAGAAACGTGCACTTGCTCAGATTATGCAGGTTGACACGGACACCGACTCTAACACGGCAGAGGGTGATGCGGATATGCGGGGGGGGGGGGGTGAGGCTTCCCCGGCAAGAGGGGTGCAACTCATGATTGAGGCTATTAGAGATGTGTTACACATTACTGACAAACCTCTGGAACAGGTAGAGGAGGCTTACTTTACAGACAAAAGGAAAGTCTCCCTGACCTTCCCGGTGTCTAAGGAATTAAACGCCTTATTTGAAAAATCCTGGGATAATCCATAGAAAAAATTCCAGATCCCAAAGAGGGTCTTGTGGCTTTTCCTTTCCCTGAGGATGATAGGAAAAAGTGGGAAAACCCACCTGTAGTAGACGCCTCTGTATCTAGACTGTCTACAAAGGTGGTTTTACCTGTCCCTGGTTCTACCACTTTGAAAGAACCGGCTGATTGCGAGATTGAAAATACACTCAAATCCATATACACTGCTTCAGGAGTGGGGTTAAGGCCCACTATTGCCTGTGCATGGATTTCTAAAGCCATAGTAAAGTGGTCAGGCACATTACTAGAGGACTTAGATCTATGGATAGAAGTGACATTCATTTGTTTGTACGTAACATACAGGATTCTGCGGGTTTCATGGGGACTGCAAGGACATCATCCATGGCTATTTCAGCAAGTGTGGAGAAACTACCCTTCACAGGTCAGGCTCTATTTGGGGAGGCATTGGATGCGTGGATCTCCACGGCAACCGCTGGTAAGTCAACCTTTCTTCCCTCAGCCTCTCAGACGACGAAGAAACCTTTTTCTACGTCCTCTGTGCAGTCCTTTCGGTCTGCCAAAGCTAAAAAGTCCAAGGGTCCTACCACTTTCTTCAGAGGTGGGCGAGCAAAATCCAAAAAATCGGCACCTGCAGTTTCCCAAGACCAGAAACTTGCCTCTGTGTCCTCAAAATCCTCAGCATGACGGTGGACCTCCCTGCCTGGAGAACAGGCAGGTGGGAGCGAGACTTAGACGTTTCAGTCACGTCTGGGTGCCGTCCGGTCTGGATCCCTGGGTACTGGATATTGTGTCCCAGGGGTACAGACTGGAGTTTCAGGAGCTCCCACCCCGCAGGTTCTTCAAATCAGGCCTGCCAGCTTTGCTGACAGACAGAGCTATCCTTCAGGACGCCATTCACAAATTGGAAAGGTCAGATGTAATTGTTCCTGTTCCACCTTGTCGAAGTCAAAAATATTACATAGAAAGAACATACAGACTACACACATAATGAGTCGCTATGCTTGCAAATACGCGCAGCGAGCACAGCAATATATGGTAACACACGCATTTACACGGACATGCCACAGAGATGGATTCAACACTTATTTCATACAGCACATAATTATAATAATATCAAGCGCCAGACATCATAATGATTTAACATTATATAATGGAGTAATGTCATGTATGTGTATTATTGGAACGAAGCAAGATAGGCCTGTCATATTTGGTATTAAAGCAAGCAGATTAATGTGTAGATTCATTTGATACTTGTTATTAAGTTGTAGGACATTGCAACAAGGAGTTACGATTAAACGTATGAAAGCTAAAATCACTCTTATTAGGATAATAGACATTTACAGAAACAGGTAGTGGACAGGAAGCTCAGGCCAACCCCTTTTGATGTCTTCAAGGCTGAACCTGTTTAGCATACGAACAGACTAGTGACTCATCATGAATGAGAAAGTTCCCTACCCCAAAACTAGATAACACATTACAGAGAGACACAGTTGCCAGTTGCTGTTTTGTGCCAGACGTTGATGGAGGTGCTTCTAGGCCAGTTCCTGTATTTATTTGCTGAGAGAGATATATTAAGAGGAAGATGCATTGAGGGAATGGTATGGTATGCTGGCCTGTAACTATGTATTAACTGCTTACTGTATGAATTGTAACCATGAAACTATATGTATACTGTACATTGTGATATATTGAATCCATATCCTTTTAATAACAAATATGTACATCAATGAGCTTTGGAACTCAGATAATGTGTGGGTGTATTGTTTTCTCTTACGTCCTAGAGGATGCTGGAGACTCTGTAAGGACCATGGGGTATAGACGGGCTCTGCAGGAGACATGGGCACTATAAAGAACTTTAGAATGGGTGTGCACTGGCTCCTCCCTCTATGCCCCTCCTCCAGACCTCAGTTAGATCCTGTGCCCAGAGGAGATTGGGTGCACTACAGGGGAGCTCTCCTGAGTTTCTCTGATAAAGAATTTTGTTAGGGTTTTTATTTTCAGGGGGCACTGCTGGCAACAGGCTCCCTGCATCGTGGGACTGAGGAGAGAGAAGCAGACCTACTTAAGTGATAGGCTCTGCTTCTTAGGCTACTGGACACCATTAGCTCCAGAGGGAGTCGGAACGCAGGCCTCCCCTTGCTGTTCGTCCCGGAGCTGCGCCGCCGTCCTCCTCACAGAGCCGGAAGATAGAAGCCGGGTGAGTATAAGAAGAAAAGAAGACTTCAAGGCGGCAGAAGACTTCAGATCTTCACTGAGGTACGCCGCTGCGCGCCATTGCTCCCACACACACACACTAGTGGGCACAGATGGGTGCAGGGCGCCCTGGGCAGCAATAAAGCCTCTATATCTGGCATAGATACTGCGGAGGCAGTTTTTCTTTCAATCCCCCGCCAGTTTGAGTTATTTTGAGCGGGACCGAAGCCCGCCGCTGGAGGGGACGGAGCTTGGTCTCTCAGCACTAACCAGCGCCATTTTCTCCACAGAGATCTGCTGAGAAGCTGGCTCCCCGGTCTCCCCCCTGCTGAACACTGTGACACAGGGCTGAAAAGATGGGGGGGCACTTGTAAGGCGCAGTGAGTGTATTACACAGTAATTTAATATAAAAGCGCTATTATCTGGGACATTATTTTCCAGTGTCAGTTGGCGCTGGGTGTGTGCTGGCATACTCTCTCTCTGTCTCTCCAAAGGGCCTTATTGGGGAACTGTCTCCTTATATCTATATCCCTGTGTGTGTGGGGGTGTCGGTACGAGTGTGTCGGCATGTCTGATGCGGAAGGCTCAGCTAAGGAGGAGGTGGAGCAGTTGATTGTGATGTCGCCGTCGGCAACGCCGACTCATGATTGGATGGACATGTGGAATGTTTTAAATGCAAATGTGACCTTATTACATAAGAGATTGGACAAAGCAGATTCCAGGGAAAGAGCAGGGAGTCAATCCACGGCTTCGGCTGGGTCACCGG